>NC_135762.1:16321123-16493623 GCF_052425735.1 Oculina patagonica
TTTTCTTCCCAGCAGACTGCGACACCCAACATTTTTTCACTCTCTTCACGGTGATCGAACATACATCAAGTGCTATGTTTGACTGTACCACAGGTTCAACTTTTTTGCATGACTATGACGTGAGTTGGTTCACGTGGTAAAAAAACACTCTTACGAACTTAAGAAATGTAACGTCAGCGTGGCTACCATTTGCGAGCTGAACTGAAGGAAAGTTCAATTGAAACCGTTTTTTAAGAAAGTTCGAACAGTCACATCCCTTTGTATACAAAGCAGTGATGACGGATTTTGCGAGATTAGTTACTATTCGACGAGAAAAACTATGCAACTTTGTGTGATGTTGGGAGAAAGACGTGACCGTTTTTTCGTCGGTTTTCAGTCTAAGCCAAGGTAGTCTACTGAATCCTATGATATAAGAAAAGTTAATTTTTGAGTACAACCAAACGTACCACGTGAGGATTTCAATAAACGTGAAGAGGTTGAAGAAAAATCTTGGGTGCCGCGGTCAATTGGGAAGAGTAAAATGACCCCGAGACAGAATTCTGCTAGCCAGCATGTCGTCTCCTTTATCGATTTCCTTTTTTAGCGTAATCGTTCCTTCCAAAATAACTTTTGGCCTTTCAATACATAGTGTATGCGAATCTGCATAAGGCAATCACCAACCAATAAATGGGAATGGGACTGGGATTTGGGCAAAATATAGGTTGAGAAATGGGATTTGGGTTTGGAAGTGGGATTTATACTCAGATAGAAAGGTTTTTCAAATTTCGGTCTGCATTGTTTTGAAGCCAAACAAAGGGAGAGGGGGAAGACGGGGGAGGGGGGGGGGGCGACGGTCGGGTAAGCCTCACATAGATCCACCAGCGAATTTTTTATTTCTATCCCAAACTATAAATACCTTATTATATGAAATTAACGCTTCATTTTTGTTAACGTTAATTTCCGCGCCGTTAATTAAGTGGAGCGTTAATTTCTGTGACCTTATTTTCGCCTTATTTTTGGCCCCAATTTCTCGATACAGTCCAGACGTTCTCGACTTCTAGGAAACGGCATTATATCATCAGGCTGGAAATCTGCCAATATCACTGAAACTGCGAAGAACGCTCGAAGCGTTCAGATTCCTTTGCCAAACCCGTACGTTTGGGGACAGTACCACGAACATTGTTTTTTCATTATGAACGTCGCGTTATTTTCCTTCAGTTTGAAATGTTATCCCCTGTTTCGCGTTAATTTCCTATTGGGAAGTAATTTTTCTTTCCCTTCGCGTTAATTTAAGTCGCGTTAATTTCAAATACCTTAATTAACACAAGCGTTAATTTCCTATAAAAAGGTGTAGTCATCAATTTTGATTGCCTCAAATTTGTGTTAATTGAAAGTAATTTTCAAAATTTGCTTGAATATCGAGACAACATCTCCTCTTCTCTTGCAATGTATTGACAGACCTCCTGCCGTAAAAGGAATGGTATATCCCACATATCACAGCTTTTGGGCCCAAAATGCAAATTAGTACTTTTGCAGTGATGACACATTGTGAGGAAAAGAAAGAAATACGTAAGTTGTTTGTTAGCATTTTAGACTGTTGGTTGACTGACAACTGGGTTTAGAATGGCCAGGCCAGGCCCCTTTACATTGCAACTTCTTGTTTAAGTGCCCTGTTTTACTTTCTAAAAATGCTACAAGAGAAAATCTACTAAAACACTTTCTAATATGTAAGCATGAAGTGCTTTGTACAATGATTTAAAATCAAAATTGGAGCTCTTTGAGTCCCAAACTCGAAATCTGAATCCTCATTAACAATCACCAGCTGTTAGGTTTAAAATTCGCTTTCAGAATTTCATGGTGGACCATCAAAAGACGTCTCAAAAACATCTTCTAATTGATTTTACAGTTTTTTTCGCCGCTCTAATTTTACAATGTACTGACATTTTGAAGATGTTCTAAGGAGCAGTTAGTTGTTGCCCTTTCGTGGCCTCGAATTAACGGTCTCTAATTTACAAGACCCTTATAGAAGGGAAGCAATTTATAGAAGTGCGCCAAGCAAAGCTGGCAAAGTTTGATCAACCGCCACGTGACAGAAACTGCAATGACCACAACAAATATCACGGGAACTATTCCAAGAATGATCACTTCAAAGACATGCAACACTGTCAAACAAACGCGTTCCTGCCCCGAGAGAAGCTCGCCATTCATGCTAAGCGTAACTTCAGCCATGTTGATGACCGCCAAAACAAGTAGGGCGTTCAACGAGGCTGTTTCCGCATGATTAACACGTGGATCATTGAATGGCTTTTTCCATATATGGTGCACAAGAATAGCAGCGCAAGTGACACTCAAGCAAACCATTCGAATGAAAGGAAACACAATGAAAGTGTGCAGGCAGATCAGAGCCAAACGACGACCAATCAAAACGCTCTCCCAGTACTCGGCTCCAGGACCCTGACCGTCATTACTATTTCTTGAAAGGACCGTAAACAACATCGTCCGTTGGATCCTCAGGTTGGCGGGAAGACTGCTCGGTCCCTAGTCGAGCGGTCTGGCTGTAGCAAAGGTGTCAATTCGCCACTAACACTTTGATGGTCTTGTTCCCTTGTTTCGTCGACGGCTTTCCTGCAGCTAACCATCCAAAAAATGGCGAACGGCAACGGAAAGATGCAAGCACACAAAAACCGCTTTGTAGATATGGCTCTTCTGGTTAAGCAGATGAGATCCGAAGTACAAAACAGAAACGAAAGGGATGATGAAAACAGCCAGAAAAACTCCGCACAGGTTTTGCCACCATTGCCAGCACTGGACATTCCCATCGTAGAAAAAGCGAAAGGTTGACTGGATTTCCACGCAGTTCAAGGCCTTGAGGGCTGCGCTTGCTAGTGCTGAATAGCCAAGCAGGAGACACTCTGTTGTGGCACCTAGGTACTGAGCAGAGGAAGGCATAGCTGGGGATACTTTCTGCACTTTCCTCACAGCTCCATGGAGAAGAAAAATAACCAGGACGCCTGTTAACACTGCGAAGACCTGAGAGGCCTGCAAGAATATCTTCGAAGCCACTGTTAGTCCGCGAAATGGACAGACCAGGTCGTCGTTTGAACTAACTGCTCTAAAGTCGATCCAGCCAAGTAAGCCAAGTATTGGAGTTAGCAAGTAGTTGTCCGCTAAATGCATCTCAATGTCTTCAGATACGAACACTAAATTGGCGACCTGGTAAAAGTAGAAAATAATCTTGACGTATCCACTGCCGTTTGAAAACGAGTCGGCTTCAAGATGGCAACGCAAGGGGTCGCTCCTCCCCATGGCAAAAGTCGTTTGATCAAACGTACAATTGGATTTTTCCAAAGAAGGAAGAAAGCAAACGCCAAACTGTAGAGCAACGCAAAGGGCCAGAACCAATAGTCCGTGCAGAGATCGTTGGGTCGACATCGCGCAGAAAATAGAGTTTCGGAAAATCCGGGCTTGCATTCTCCGCAGAGGAAACCAGAACGGTTTCTAGAGCAACCGATGGACAAATAATGCTGGTTGTCATATGGACAGCTGATATTTTTGTAAGGGACAACAGTAGTCGATTGGACATTTTTGGAAGTTGATAGATCCTTTGTCCGATAACGAAGGATACCCCCAAAATGTTGGCTTTGCGGCAATATTACTTGTACAGTTTCCACCAAATGGGCAAGGTAGACACTTCTTTGCAAGTGGCTCAACGCTGTAAAATCCTGTCGAACATCGTTTACAACTGAAAATAAAGGACTGAGAAAAGGCTTTGTATAAACCGTTAGGGCAGGCATCATCTGAAACAAAGTGATGGTGGGAAAAGTTTGACTTGTTCTTTAATGTCCCAATAGGACATTGAATAACCGAGGAATTATCAACATATGCAGTGCTCGATCCTGAGACCACGAAATAGGCATCAATATCCTGAATTCGTTCAACTGTGAGAGTCGTATTTTTTAGTTTTATAGGCCCTGAACTTGCATAGTATATGAATCCTCGAACAGCATCAGAATTTAAGAGGTAGAAGCCAGTCGTGGTCTTCATCCAATTTTGTGTCTGCTCAAATGACGTGTTGACCAGCTCAAGACTGGTAGAACTCTCTGCAATAAAAACACCATACGCGGCAAAATTGTCCACAAATTGGCAGTTCATTAGAATATTGCAACCGTTTTCCAACCTCAACACTGAGATTTTTGAATGTTGTTTACCGTTTCCTCGGAAAACACATTTCAAAAGTCGAACTTGGTTTTTGTAATTCCATCTTGGGATGTTACAGTCGTTTGGATCCTTTTTCATCAGGTGGTAATCGAAACAATACAAATCCTGTCGGTTACTGTATTGTTTTCAAACGTGGTGTCTTCCATCGTTATCTGGTTTCCCTGTGCTGTAACATAGACGAAAAACAAGGCCAAACTGTGGAATGCAGAACTTGCAAAGGTGTTCTTTGTAAACGAAACGCGTTTTATCCGTAGTAATGTGTTTGCTTTCGCCCTAATCTCCAGTGAAAAAAGCTCGTTGCTATGAAAGTTCGAGTCATGCAAGAGAAACGTTGAATTAGATTTTTCATTCTGGCCAAGTTTAAAATACATCCCTCCTCCTTTGTTGTTTTTGTAACGCAAGCCACTTATGTTTATCCGTGCAAGGTTAAAAGCTTCTACGAGGAAATGAATGTGGTTGTCCCTCCAATGTGTTATTGTCGGCTCTGGGTTTTGCTTCATTTTCAGAAATGATTGTGCCAGTGAGAGTGAAATTAAGTTGAACGGAGGCGACAAAGACGGTGTTCCAGTCGTATGAGAAACGTTCATCCTGTGAATTCCCATGAAAGTTGCAATCAACAATCGTAAGTTCTTGGAAGTACCCTTGCGAGTATAAAGTTGAGCTCCCCATGGCGGCTTTATTGTACATAAACGAAACGTTTTTTAAAAGGACTTTTAGGTAGCCCTGTGTTACGTACAGTGTGAGAGTGCCACCCATGGGAAAATCTTCAATAAAATCAGGATTGAGTAACATATTTCTCTGGAACAAAACATTTCGAACTAGTATTGAGCCAGTCTTTAATGTAACCGCTATCACGTATATCGCTGATCCTTCGTTTTTGGCGCTGTTTTCGACAAATTTGCAGTCCTCGATCTGTACATAAAATTCGTTAATACTTTCAAGTAGCAGAGCCCCACCCTTCAATGGAGAGCTGTTATTAATGAAATCAGACTTTGTAATGGAAATATTTACAAAGCTAACATCTCGGCTCACAGTGATTGCACCTCCAACATTATGAGAAAAATTTCCTTCACTTATATACATGGAAATACGCCCCCTTGTTAACTGGGTTGTGAAATAATTGATATAGTAGGGCTGTGAAATCATGCCCTTGCCCTTTCTAAAATTACTAGTACTTCTGTCCCTTTTGCCACCTTTCGTCGGTTGCCTGTTTGTAGAATTCACAGAAAATGGCTGAATATGAAGACATCCTCCGGAGGGCGCCATGTTATTTGTGAAAGAAATGTTGGCTAATATCATAGACGAAAGAAATTCTTTGTGCTGGTTTGTTAACAAAACCATGAATACAGCGACATCAATCATTCGAAGGCTTTCATTCGAATTAGCAGTATTGTTGATAAACGCCGTATCGTGTACTTCTATTTTAGGGCTGTTCCCGACAACAGAAACACAAGGGAAGTCGTTGTTACTGAAAACGGACTCCCGTATTGTCAAAGAGAACTGTCCCTGAAAAGTCTCAAAATTAACGACAGCCGTTGCGTTCGGAAAAGACACTGCATGGGTGAAGAGACAATTCCTGACATGCAGCGAACATCTCCGAGCAGTAACAGAGCTATTAAATAATGTGAGCCCCTGTAACTCTATGACTACCTTCTCGGATGCGTTGTTGCCATCAAACACGATTGGTCTCAGGAGGACCAGGAATACCTCAGCGTTGCCAAATTGCTTCAAAGACAAGCTTCTGTTGATGTAGATTCCACCTTTGTGTGGAGCCATAGGCAAACATGGGTATGGGTCACGTGACGTCTCAGTGCCATCGATGTAGGTGGTGTCATTCCACTGCGCCTGTGCAATGCCAAGAGCAATGGTTTTACAGGCAGTATGATTTGTTTCACCGCAAGAAGACAAGATGTTTCCATGGTGGCGGGAAACAAAGATCTCTTTACAGAAAACTGGCCCTGTGAAGAAATATAAAACGGAACAACAGAGGATTTACAATTTAAAAAACACACGTTTTCTAATTAAACGCTTAAGTGCCTACATGATGAACCTCAGTGCATGGATTACCTATTATTTCGAGAAGACAGCTATCTGCCCTAATGTTAACCACTGAATTATGTTATCACAGACAAGACTTGGCGGGTCGAGAAGATGTTTGCGTGACTAGCGGCTTTGGGCTCATGACGCAATCCTGGAGCCCGGGTCCTGAAGCTACAGTTACTAGAGCTTACTACACCAAGGACTGACTTAGTATGTTTTCAGTTTTGCAAAATGTAACATAAATACTGACATCATTAGTTTTTGACTGGACAACGATTACTCTCGATAGAAAAAGGCCGCAATTGGAAAGTTGATAGTGTTTTTTCCTATAAATTTCTGGATTGGATATGTTTGGTCTCGAATTTGGTCACGTAACGCTACGAACGAATACACATACTTCATAACTACGTTTTTCAAGGGTCTTCAGGAGCCGGCCTCCTCGAGATGTCTGTCGTAATAATGACCTATAATATTAAATAATAAAAATGATATGGAAAATAGTAAATACGGTGGGAAAATTTCTGATAATGAGGCCACTTGTCAGTGTGACTAGTTTTCCGCGATGTCGAGTGAAACATTATTCTGTTGTAAACACAATCGACCACAATCGTTTTGCTGGAGGTTTCTGCCGAGTTATGATTTGATTCTTTACATTCTCGCCTATTCTAACTTTGCTCTCAGCAGTAAAACATCCATCTTAACCTATTGTGGTGCATGTTGTACCGGCTACCGCAGTTTGTTCGACAGTTTATGCTTATTAAAAATGCGAGGAAGAAAGCCGGAAGTGACACAAGCCGACGTACATCATAAACTGGAGGCTTGCTAGTCACGCTATTGTTATATATATAAACCAGATTAAAATATTTTAAAACACAAAGCATTATTAAAGGGACGTTACCGGTTTGATGAATAAATATTAATTAGCTTATGAATAATTGATATCAGGATTTCCGGGTCCTTACAGTGTAAACTATCTGGATTTCGGAGTCACCTACCTTTATACAGACCGCACAGACTCAAAGCTAGTAAAATGTTAACAAAGGAATTCATTGGTAAAGTTCACGACCATTAATGATCATCAAATACGTCCAGCTGAAAGGAAACGGTCCCAAATTGTTGATCGTCTCAAACTTGTGGGCTGTGGCTTCACAGCGGTTCAGCTTTCTGGTGTTTTCTATCTCGTTCCCAGAGTCCACGGGCTCCACATTCGGTGTGGTCGCCAGGTTTCGGTCGTGAAATCGGAAATCAGAAATCGAGGGCAGTCTGGGGACGAAGACAACAGTCGGTTGCATGCATTCAGTACAGCGTGCAAGGTACCTCTAATGAGATAGATTGAAAAACGCTTTCCTGTCAAATAGTTATGGAAAATGTTGAGTTGAAGATGCTGGAAGAAAGTGTCTGGTATGTTTGTACAGGTACAACAGTGGCACATCCCACTATGTTGTCAGGGCTAATTAACGTTCAGATTGATCATGATAAGTAATCAGTTACTTATGAGGGGCCTAAAGCGGTAAGATGGCAACTGGGATTTGGGGAAATTTTCACTGGGAAAATGGAATTTGGGACACTGGCATTGGGAATCACAAACAAAAACAATAGATCTGGGTTTGGGATTTGGAAAATAGGCTGGGAAATGGGACCCTCCTTATTGTTTTTTAAAAAACCTTGAACTAATTTACGGCCAATATACACTTTACTGGAGTGTGGCCACATCTAACTTAATACCGAACAAATTAACATTCCTGCAAATGTCACAAAGGACTAAGAAAGAAAGCTGGCTATTATTTGGTCTAAGCCTGAGCGAGGATGCTTTTATTCTTGGTAACACAGAGCCCAAAGGGATGGTAGCTGTCGGTATAGGGGGGGGGGGGGGGGGTAAATCCCACTTCTAAACTCAAATCCCATTTCCCAACCTATATTTTGCCCAAATCCCAGTCTCATTCCCATTTATTGGTTGGTGATTGCCTTATGCAGATTGGCTTGCACTATATACTGAATACGTTATTTAGAAAGAAACGATTACTCTAAAAATAAATCGATAAAGGTACGAAATGCTGGGTAGTAGAATTCTGTCTCGGGGTCGTTTTGAATTAGTTTAAGACAGTGAAAATTACTTCTCTTCCCAGTCGGCCGCGTCACCCAAGATCTTTCTTCAGCCTCTTCACGTTTATTGAAATGCCTCACGTGGTACGTTAGGTTGTACTCCAAAATTAACTTTTCTTAATCATGGGATTCAGTAGTCTACCTTGGCTTAGACTGAAACCGACGAAAAATGGTCACGTCTTTCTCCCAACATCACACAGAGTTGCATAGTTTTTCTCGTCGACTAGTATCTAACTCGCAAAATCCGTCATCACTGCTGTGACAGAGGGTTGTGATTGTTCGAACTTTCTAAAAACGGTTCAATTAAATTTTTATTTAGTTCAGCTCGCAAACGTTACATTTCTTAAGTTCGTAAGAGTACTTTTTACCACGTGAACCATCTCACGTCATGCAAAAAACGTTGAACATGTGGTACAGTCAAACATAGCACGTGATGTATGTTCGATTACCGTGAAGAGAGTGAAAAAATGTTGGGTGTCGTGGTCTACTGGGAAGAGTACTAGATTCTTTGTGGCGTGGTCATGTAGGGTAAGATTGAATGAGATACTACTTATCGCAAGAGTCTGAGAATAGTTAAACAATAAAAGTAATTTTCCTCTTCTAGTACTTTCGGCATCAATACTCTTTTCTTAAAAAAAGCAATTGAAAAAAGTAATGATTAAGGAAATTTTTTAAAAAAATTGGATTTTAAAACTTCAGTAGTGGATTCAGATCTGCCAAAAGGTGGGTGGAACGGGTGGGGCCTTCTTTAAATGGGAGGTGATAGAAAGGTTTCTTCAATTCTCTGTCTGCATTATTTTGGAGCCAAAAAAGGGGTAGAGGGGAGGGGGGCGACGATCAGGTAGGCCTCACCTGGATCCACCAGCGAATTTTTTATTTCCATCCCAAACTAAAAATACAGTCATCATTAACGATTGACTCAAATTAGTGTAAATTGATAGTAATTTTCAGAATGTGCTGGAATATTAAGACAGTATCTCCTTTTCTCTTACAATGTATTTACAGACGTTCTGTCGTAAAAGGAATGGTTTTCCTGCCACATATCATAGCTTTTGGGCCTAAAATGCAAATTAGTACTTTTGCAGTCATAACACATTGTGGAGTCAACTGTCCTGGAAACTATACATGCTTCAAAATCTCATCAAACCTAAACATGCCATGGCAAAATGTAATAAAACTGTTAATGTCTTAACCGAATATTCCGAGTACAAATGAAACGGTAACTGTCGAAAGAAATACGTAAGTTGTTTGTTAGCATTTAAGGCTGTTGGTTGACTGGGCTAGAGAATGGCAGGCCAGGATCCTTTTATACTGAAACGTCTTGTTTAAGTGCCCTCTTTCTTAAATTGCTACAAGAGTTACTCTGCTAAAACGCTTTTAAATATGTTAGCGTGAAAATGATTTGTACAATGATTTGAAATCAAGACACTTACAAGCAATTTATAGAAGTGCGTCAAACAAAGCTGGCAAAGTTTGATCAACCGCCACGTGACAGAAACAACAATGACCACAACAAATATCACGGGAACTGTTCCAAGAATGATCACTTCAACGACATGTAACACTGTCAAACAAATGCGTTCCTGCTCCGAGAGAAGCTCGCCATTCATGCTAAGCGTTACTTGAGCCATGTTGATGACTGCCAAAACAAGTAGGGCACTCAACGAGGCTGTTTCCACATGATTAACACGTGGGGCTTTGAATGGCTTCTTCCTTATATGGTGCACAAGAATAGCAGCGCAAGTGACACTCAAGCAAACCATTCGAATGAAAGAAAACACAATGAAAGTGTGTAGGCAGATCAGAACCAAACGACGACCAATCAAAACGCTCTCCCAGTACTCGGCTCCTGGACCCTGATCGTCACTACATTTCTTGAAAGGACCGTAAACAACATCGTCCGTTGGATCCCGACGGCAAGACTGCTCGTCCCTGGTCGCGAGATCTGGCTGAAACAAAGGTGTCAGCTCGCCACCAACACGTTGATCGTCTTGATCCTCTGTTTCGTGTTCGGCTTTTCTGCAGGTAACCATCCAAAAAATGGCGAACGGCAATGGGAAAATGCAAGCACACAAAAACTGCTTTGCAGTTATGGCTCTTCCGTTAAGAAGTTTAGATCCAAGGTACAAAACAAAAACGAAAGGGATGATGAAAACAGCCAGAAAAACACCGCATAGTTTTTGCCACCATTGCCAGCACTGGATATTGCCATCGTAGAAAAAGCGAGAGGTTGACTGGATTTCCACGCAGTTCAACGCCTTGAGGGCTGCGCTTGCTAGTGCTGAATAGCCAAGCAGAAGACACTCTGTAGTGGCACTAAGGTACTGACCAGAGGAAGGCATGGCTGGGGATATTTTCTGCACTTTCCTCACAGCTCCATGCAGAAGAAAAATTACCAGGACACCTGATAACACTGCAAAGACCTGAGAGGCCTGCAAGAATATCTTCGAAGGCACTGTAAGTCCGCGAAATGGACAGACCAGGCCGTCCTTTGAACTAACTGCTTTAAAGTCGAACCAGCCAAGCATTGGAGTTAGCAAGTAGTTGTCCGCTAAGTGCATTTCAATGTCTTCGGACACGAACACTAAATGGGCGACTTGGTAAAAGTAGAAAACTATCTTCACGTATCCACTGTCATTTGTCAACGAGTCGGCTTCAAGATGGCCGCCAGGGGTCGTTCCTCCCCGTGGCAAAAGTCGTTTGATTAAACGTACAATTGGATTTTTCCAAAGAAGGAAGAAAGCAAACGCCAAACTGTAGAGCAACGCAATTGGCCAGAACCAGTTATCCGTGCAGACATTGTTGGCTCGACATCGTGCGGAGAATAAAGTTTCTGTGAAACCAGGCTTACATTCTCCGCAGAGGAAACCAGAACGGTTTCCAGAGCATCCGATGGACAAGTAATGCTGGTTGTCATATGGACAGCTGATATTTTTGAAGGGACAACAGTAGTTGGTTGGGCATTTTTGGAAGTTGATAGATCCACGGTCCGATAACGACGGAAACCCCCAAAAAGTTGGTTTTGCGGCAATATTACTTGTACAGTTTCCACCAAATGGGCAAGGTAGACACCTGTTTGCAAATGGGTCTACACTGTAAAATCCCGGGGAACATCGTTTACAACTGAAAATAAAGGACTGTGAATGGGTATAATGTGTCTCGTTAACTAGCCAGCAGTTTGAAACGAAACTTAAGTACGAAAAATTTGTGCTGGTCTTTAACGTCCCAACAGGACATTGAATGACAGTCGAATTATCAATATGTGCTTTGCTTGTACCTGTGATCATAAAATACGCATCAATGTCCTGAGGTGATTCAACTTTGAGAGACGTGTTGGTTAGATTTATAGGTCCTGAGCTTGCATAAAATATGAATCCTCTAAAGTGAGGGTAGTGGGCGGCGGTGGCCTTTGCCAATTTTTGCGTTTGCTCAAAAGATGTGTTGACTAGATCAAGCTTTGTAGACCTCTCTGAAATAGAAACGGCATAAACGGCAAAGTTGTCAACAAATCGGCAGTTGCTAAGTATATTCCATCCGTTTGATATTCGTAACACAGTGGAATTTTCCGCTTGGTTTTCTCGAAAAGTAACATTTGTAAATCGGGCTTGGTTTTTGTAGTTCCATCTGCAACATTCCTTAGGATCTTTTGCATCAGGTGGAAATCCAATCAATAATATCGTATTTTGTACTAAGTTCTTTGCAAAGGTGGTGTCTTGCATCGCTATCTGGTTTCCCTGTCCGTTCGTAGCATAGAGGAAAAACAGGGCCAGACAATGGAACGCAGGACTTACAAATGAGTTCGACGTGAGCATAACGCGTTTTATCTGAAGTGAGGTGTTTGATTCGAACTCAATCCCCAGTGAAAAAAGTTCGTTGTTTTCAAAGCAGGAGTCTTGCAAGAAAAATGTTGAATTGGTTTTCTTACTTGAGCCCAGTACAAAAGAAATTCCTCCTCCTTTGTTGTTCGTGTAATGCAAGCCACTTATGTTCATCCATGCAAGTAAAAAACCTTCCACGTGGAAATGAACTGGTTGTCCCTCCAATGTGTAATCGTCGATCCTAGGCTTTGCTTCATTTTCAGAAATTATCGTATCAGTGAGAGTGAAATTGAGTTTGTCAGAGTAGATATAGACAGTGTTACCCACTGATAAGGAACGTTCATCCTGTGAATTTCCAACAAAACTGCAATTAACAATGGTAAGTTCTTGAAAACTCCCCTCCGCGTGGAAAGTTGAGCTCCCCTTGGCAGCCTTATTAAACATGAACGAAACGTTTTCTAAATGTACTTTCAGGTAACCATGTGGTACGTTCAGTGTTAGAGTGCCACCGACGTTTTCATACTCATTAAAATCAGCATTGTTTAAAATATTTCTCAGGAACAAAGCATTTCGAACTATTATTAAACATGTCTTTGATGCAAATAATGCCGCCGCGTATATCGCTGATCCTTCCTTTTTGGCGCTGTTTTCTACAAATTTGCAGTCCTCGATCTGTAAAAAAATGGCGAAAATGCTTTCAACATGCAGGGCGCCACCCAGAAATGGGGAACTGTTATTAATGAAATCAGACTGCACCATGGAAATGTTTACATGTCTAACTTGCCAGCGCACAGTGATTGCTCCTCCAACATTATGACGAAAGCTTGCTCCCCTAATATTCATTGTAATGCGCCCGCTCGTTGATTGCCTGGTGACATAATCCGGCGAGTACGACAGTGGAATAATGCTCACGTCCTTTTGAATGGTACCTTTGTTCCTTTTGTGACCTTTCATCGTTTGCCTGTTTGCAGAATTAGTTGGTTTTGCCTGAACGTGAAGACATCCTCCGAAGGGCGCCATGTTATTTGCGAATGAGATATTGATTAATGTCATAGACAAGGTATATTCAAAATGCTGGCTTGTTAATAGAACCATGAAAACGGCCACGTCAACCAATTTAAGGCTTTCCCAAATAGCAGTATTGTTGATGAACGACGTATCGTGGACTTCTATTTTAGGGCTGTTCCCGACAACACAAACACAAGGGAAGTCGTTGTTACTAAAAACGGACTCCCGTATTGTCAAAGAGAACTGTCCCTGAAAAGTCTCAAAATTGACGACAGCCGTTGCGTTCGGAAAAGACACTGCATGGGTGAAGAGACATTTACTTATGTGCAGCGAACATCTTCGAGCGGTAACAGAGCTATTAAAAAATGTGAGCCCCTGTAACTCTATGACTACAGTCTCGGTTGCGTTGCTGCCATCAAACACGATTTGCCTCGAGGAGTGACATTTAAGAAATACCTCAGCGTTGCCAAATCGCTTCAAAGACAAGCTTTTGTTGATGTAAATTCCTCCTGTATGTGGATTCATAGGCAGACATAGGTATGGATCACGTGACGTCTCGGTGCCATCGATGTAGATGGTGTCATTCCACTGCGCCTGTGCAATGGCAAGAGCAATGGTTTTACAGGCGGTGTGAATCGTTTTACCGCAAGAAGGTAAGTTGTTTCCATGATGACGGGAAATAAAGATGTCTTTACAGAAAACTGAGTCTGTGAAAAGAAAATTAAACGCAACAGAAAATGATTTACTCGAGACCTATTGTGAAAAATATAATGAGCTTTCAATGATCCTTTTGCAGCTAACGGTCACATGGTACAAAAAAACACCTTGCTGGAGGGCAAGCTACGCACTAGGACATCCAAAACAAGGCGAATTTAACCATCCATGCTTGACGTTATTTGTTTTGAATGTCCCAGAGCGTAGATTGCCCTCCAAAATCGCGGAATTTGTACCTGCAAAGAGCCCATAAAAGCACTTGCGTGCCTACATTCTACATAATACGTTTTTCAGTCAAGAGCCCGTCTTTGTCGCAATTAAGACGTCTAAAATGATAATGATATGGAAAATGGCAAACACGGGAGGAAAATAATTGATGATGGAATCACCCGAGACCAGTTTTGTCAGTTTTCCACGATGTCGTCGTAATCAGGATTCCGTTGTAAACACAATCGACTACAATCGTTTTTGGTCGAGGGTTCTACCTAGTCATGATGTGATTCGTTACATTTTCGCCTATTATAACTTTGCTCCCAGCAGTGCATATTAAACCGGTGCCTCAGCTTTGTTCGGTAGTTTATGCGTTTTTAAAATGCGAGGAAGAAAGCCGAAAGTGACACAAGCTGACCATATGCTTGTTTGTCTCGTTTTTGCAATATATATCTATATTCACCAGTTCAGAAATATTTTAAAAACAAAGCATTGTTAAAGGGACGTCACAAATGTGACGAGTAAGAATAAGTTAGCTAATTGCAGACCACAGATCTTAAGTGTTAGAGTTCCTGCTACGGTAGCGGGTTTCTTTTAAACTGACTATGAATAATGCGTCACCTACCTCTATAAATACTACATAGACTCAAAGGTAGTAAAATTTTGACGAAGGAATTCATTGGTAAACGGTTCACGACTATAAATTGGAATTAAATAAGTCCAGCTGGATGGAAACGTTCTCGAATAATTGATTGTTCATAGCTTGTGGCTTCGCAGCGGTTTCGCTTTCTAGAGCTTTCGTAGGAAATCGGCCGTCATGGATGGTGTACACCGCACCGGGTACGTCATAACAAAATTATTAATATAACAAAACAACAAAATAATGGCACGGTGGAACGGAGTGCCATATTCTACAAAGTAAAACAGAGTAGAACAGTCCACAGTGGAACAGAATGGAACAGTGGCATAGTGAAACTAAATTGCACATACGTCATATCAAAAGTCAATATTAATTTAATATAACTTAAAGGAGCTACAACGGTCACGGTATTTTAGGCAATTCTATTTATTGGCAGAGCAAACGTAATTTATTGGCAAAATCAAGGCCACATAACAAACAAGGATGATTTTTGAGCATTGTAAATGACCCTTTCATACAAATTGATATAAACTTGAAAAAAGTCGGGCTGACGATTTTCAAGTTTATCCGAACGCAGTCCGTTTAACTCTTCTCGAATTTTGCCCATCCTTGCCCCTTTGTGGCCTTTCTGTGTTTCTTTTGAGTTATTCTACAGTTTAAAGCCGTAATTAATTGTGATATTTCAGTTATTCTATGACCAGTTGGTCTGTGCCTAAATTGCCCAAAATTGCGTGACATAGCCCCTTTAAATGGTTGCACAGTGGCAGAGTGGAACAGTGAAATAGTGACATGAAGTAACAGAGTGAAACAGTGGCACATTGGTACAGTGGTACAGAGTGAAACAGTGTGAAACAGTGGCACAGTAAAACAGAGTGGAACAGAGTGGAACAGTGGAACAGAGTTGAACAGTAGAACAGAGTTGAACAGAGTGGAACAGAGTTGAACAGAGTGGAACAGTGGAACACTGGAACAGAGTGGAACAGTGGAACAGAGTGGAACACTGGAACAGAGTTGAACAGTAGAACAGAGTTGAACAGAGTGGAACAGTGGAACAGTGGGTCACAGTGGAACAGTGGAACAGAGTGGAACAGTGGAATAGAGTAGAACAGTGTGTCACAGTGGGACCGAGTAGCACAGAGAGGAACAGTAGCACAGTGGAACCAAATGGAACGGTGTCACAGTGGCACAGGGAAACACACTGGATAAACATGATAAAAAACAAGAAAGTCAAGTCCAAATCTCTAAAAGACACGCTTGTACATTGCTTGTACAAAGACATTGCTTGAACATTGGATACCCACGCTTGACCAGATACCATATAAGGCACGATTTATCGCTAGTTCATCTTCATGTACCACTACCAGGCTCTCTAAATTAATCACTGAGTGCTTTAACAAGTTAAAAAGCATTGTACTACCTACTGTAAAACTATTTTAGAAAGGACCGGTGTTAACGACTTGTGGATCATCAACAACTCCATGGATGTACTTTGCGCATTGCCAGAAAAACAACTTTTGCTAAACAAAATAAGTACGTGGGACTTTTCAACTCTATATACAAGTCTGCCTCACGCCAAGCTTAAATGTCAACTGCATGATCTATTAGAAAGAGTTTTCAACACCAGAGGAAACAACCAATAACTACCACACTTCCTGGACGAATTCTACGAAGTACACCTACTTTTCTTGCAGAGAGCTTTGCGTTGCTATTGACTTCCTTATCGAAAACAACTACAGTTGAATCCCGATAACTCGAACCCTCAATAACTCGAAACCTCTCGCTAACTCGAACCTTTTCCGATTCCCCTTCGGGTAATTTTCTTACTTATTTTACCCCCGATTTCACTTGAAGGTTCGAGTTATCGGGATTCAACTGTACGTCCGTTTCGGAAGTTCAGTTTCCGGCAAGGTATTGGTATGCCAATGGGCACTAATAGTGAGCTCTTATTAGCGGATCTGTTTCTTCACTCTTTCGAGTACTATTTCATGCTCAAACTATGAAACAAAACAGATCAATTGCCGTCGCATTCAGCAACATTTTTCGTTATATCGATGATTTATTCAGCGTCAATAAAGAGAGTTTCGGAACTTCTATCAGCGATATGTAGGCATTGTTCCACTGTTCCACTGTGCTACTCTGTTTTACCGTACCACTTTTCCACTCTGTTCCACTGTGCTACTGTAACGCTGTGCCACTGTTCCACTGGGCCTCTGCTCCACTGTTTCACTCTGTTCTACTGTGCTTCTATGCACTGTTCCACTCTGTTTCACTGTTCGTCTGTGCCTGTGCTCCACTCTGTTCCACATGTACCCCGTTCACTGTGCCACTGTTTACTCTGTTCCACTATTTATCTCTGTACCACTGTTCCACACTGTGCCACTGTTTTACTGTGTCGTTGTTGCGTTCTGTTCCACTATGTCACCGTTCCACTGTGCCACTGTTCCACTCTGTTCCACTATGTCACTGTTCCACTCTGTTCCACTGTGCCACTGTTTCACTCTATTCCACTGTACCACCTTGACGTCCACTGTGCCACCAGAGGGTTTCGTTCAAGTAAAATCGATTCAAAGTTGATTTAGAGCCGCCGCGTGACGTCAGCGATCCTTGAGAACGATATCGCAATCGGTTAATTTTAAGAAAGGACAATTGACGTCATTAAAATGACGTCAATCGTCGTATGATAGGACCTTCTTCCCAATTGGAATTAACCGGGATTAAAAGCCAATCAGAAAGGGAGAAATATTTTCAATGAGTAATAATAATAACTATGTTATGATGACAAATCTGGCGTGGTGTACACCATCCATAAGCCTTCGTTGTGTACATTCAGTACAGCGATCAAGGTAGCTCTTTTCAGATACATTAAGAGACACTTTACTGTTAATGGTTATAGAAAGGGTTGAGTTGAAGATACTGGAAGGGAGTGGATGGTGTGTACGTTCGGATAGATCATGACAAGTAATTTCTTTATGAGGGGCCCGGAGGGGTTACTTGGGAACTGGGATTTGGGAAATTTTCACTGGGAAAATTGAATATGGGTAGCTGGAATTGGGAATCGCAAACAAATTAACGACTACGATTTGGAAAACGGGAAAACAATAGGCTGGGAAATGGGATTTTATAGCCCTCTTCAGAACACTCCTTATTGTTTTTTTTTAAGCTTGAACTAATTTACGGCCCATATACACTTTACTGGAGTGAGACCGCATAGAAAACTTGATACCGGGCCAATAAGCAACCCTGCAAATGTGACAAAGGACTAAGACAGGGAGTATCCCATTCAATCTTACCCTACACCCTGCATGACCACGCCACAAAGAATCTACTACTCTTCCCAGTAAACCACGAGACCCAACATTTTTTCACTCTCTTCACGGTGATCGAACATACATCACGTGCTATATTTGACTGTAACACATGATCAACTTTTTTTGCATGACGTGAGTTGGTTCACCTGGTAAAAAAAAACACTCTTACGAACTTAGGAAATGTAACGTCAGCGTGGCTAGTATTTGTGAGCTGAACTAAAGGAAAGTTTAATTAAAACCGTTTTTAGAAAGTTCGAACGGTCACAACCCTTTGTCACAGCAGTGATGACGTATTTTGCGAATTAGATACTAGTCGACTAGTCGACGAGAAAAATTATGCAACTCTGTGTGATGTTGGGAGAAAGACGTGACCGTTTTTCGTTGGTTTTCAGTCTAAGCCAGGGTAGTCTACTGAATCCCATGATATAAGAAAAGTTAATTTTGGAGTACAACCAAACGTACTGCCTGAGGCATTTCAATAAACGTGAAGAGGCTGAAGAAAGATCTTGGGTGCCGCGGTCGATTGGGAAGAGAAGTAACCTTTACTGGTCTTAAACTAAGTCAAAATGACCCCGAGACAGAATTCTACTACCCAGCATTTCGTTCCTTTATCGATTTTTCTTTCCAAATAACGTATTCAGTAGAGTGAACTGGGATTTTGGCAAAATATAGGTTGGGAAATGGGATTTGAGTTTAGAAGTGGGATTTATACCCCTCCCCCCTTCCCTTTGAGGAACCTCATTTAGTGGTTAGAAAAATAACACAGGAGACTTCTGAAATATTAGTACCGACAGCTATCATCCGTTTGGGTTCTGTGTTACCAAGAATAAACGCATCCTCGCTCAGGCTCAGACCAAATAATAGTCAACTACTTATCACAAGAGTCTGAGAATAGTTAAACAATAAAAGTAATTTTCCACGTCCACTACTTTCGGCATCAATACAGTGGAACCTCGATTTAACGAACCTTTATACAACGAAGTCCTCGATAAAACAAACATTTTTTTTCGTCCCAGTAATAGCAAAATATTTGGAAAAAAACTCGATATAACGAAACCTCGATATAGCGAACACATTTTGCCAGTCCCTTGGCCCTTCGTTATATCGAGGTTCCACTGTA
This sequence comes from Oculina patagonica, assembly GCF_052425735.1. Classification (NCBI taxonomy): domain Eukaryota; kingdom Metazoa; phylum Cnidaria; class Anthozoa; order Scleractinia; family Oculinidae; genus Oculina; species Oculina patagonica. Next base: position 16,340,282 of record NC_135762.1, read on the forward strand.
CTCTTTTCTTTAAAAAAATGAAAAAAGTAATGGTTTTTTTTTTCAATAATTGGATTTTAAAACTTCAGTAGTGGATTCAGATCTGCCAAAAGGTGGGTGGAACGGGTGGGGCCTTCTTTAAATGGGAGGTGATAGAAAGGTTTCTTCAATTCTAGTCTGCATTATTTTGAAGCCAAAAAAGGGGGAGAGGGGAGGGGGGCGACCATCAGGTAGGCCTCACCTGGATCCACCAGCGAATTTTTTATTTCAATCCCAAACTAAAAATTCAGTCATCATTAACGATTGGCTCAAATTAGTGTAAATTGATAGTAATTTTCAGAATGTGCTGGAATATCAAGACAGTATCTCCTTTTCTCTTACAATGTATTTACAGACGTTCTGTCGTAAAAGGAATGGTTTTCCAGCCACATATCATAGCTTTTGGGCCCAAAATGCAAATTAGTAATTTTGCAGTCATAACACATTGTGGAGTCAACCGTCCTGGAAACTTTACATGCTTCAAAATCTCATCAAACTTAAACATGCCATAGAAAAAATGTGATATAACTGTTAATGTTTTAACCGAATATCCCGTGCAAAAATAAAACGATAACTGTCGACGTCGAACGAGTTGTTCGTCAGCATTATTTTTTAGGCTATTGGTTGACTGACAACTGGGTTAAGAATGGCCAGGCCAGGCCCCTTTACATTGCAACTGAATTTCTTGTTTAAGTGTCTTGTTCTACTTTCTAAAAATACTAGAAGAGAAAATCTACTAAAACACTTTCTAATATGTTAGCATGAAAATGATTTGCACAATGATTTGAAATTAAACTTAAAGCTCTTTGAGTTCCAAACTCGAAATCTGAATCCTCATTACCATCACCAGCTGTTAGGTTTAAAATTCGCTCTCAGAAGTTGGTGGTACATCAAAAACATCTTATAATTGATTTTACAGTTTTTTCGCCGCTCTTCTTTTACAATGTATTGACATTTTGAAGATGTTCTAAGAAGCAGTTAGTTGTTGCCCTTTCGTGCTCTCCAAGTAATGGTCACTAATTTACAAGACCCTTACAAGCAATTTATAGAAGTGCGCCAAACAAAGCTGGCAAAGTTTGATCAACCGCCACGTGACAGAAACTGCAATGACCACAACAAATATCACGGGAACTGTTCCAAGAATGATCACTTCAACGACATGTGACACTGTCAAACAAACGCGCTCCTGCTCCGAGAGAAGCTCGCCATTCATGCTAAGCGTAACTTCAGCCATGTTGATGACCGCCAAAGCAAGTAGGGCGCTCAACGAGGCTGTTTCCGCATGATTAACACGTGGATCTTTGAATGGCTTTTTCCATATATGGTGCACAAGAAGAGCAGCGCAAGTGACACTCAAGCAAACCATTCGCATGAAAGGAAACACAATGAAAGTGTGCAGACAGATCAGAACCAAACGACGACCAACCAAAACGCTCTCCCAGTACTCGGCTCCAGGACCCTGACCGTCATTACTTTTTTTGAAAGGACCGTAAACAACATCGTCCGTTGGATCCTGTTGGGAAGACTGCTCGGTCCTAGTCGAGCGGTCTGGCTGTAGCAAAGGTGTCAATTCGCCACTAACACTTTGATGGTCTTATTCTCTTGTTTCGTCGACGGCTTTCCTGCAGCTAACCATCCAAAAAATGGCGAACGGCAACGGAAAGATACAAGCACACAAAAACCGCTTTGTACATATGGCTCTTCTGTTAAGCAGATGAGATCCGAAGTACAAAACAGAAACGAAAGGGATGATAAAAACAGCCAGAAAAACTCCGCACAGTTTTTGCCACCATTGCCAGCACTGGACATTCCCATCGTAGAAAAAGCGAGATGATGACTGGATTTCCACGCAGTTCAAGGCCTTGAGGGCTGCGCTTGCTAGTGCTGAATAGCCAAGCAGGAGACACTCTGTGGTGGCACCTAGGTACTGACCAGAGGAAGGCATGGCTGGGGATACTTTCTGCACTTTCCTCACAGCGCCATGCAGAAGAAAAATAACCAGGACGCCTGTTAACACTGCGAAGACCTGAGAGGCCTGCAAGATTATCTTCGAAGCCACTGTTAGTCCGCGAAATGGACAGACCAGGTCGTCGTTTGAACTAACTGCTTTAAAGTCGAACCAGCCAAGTATTGGAGTTAGCAAGTAGTTGTCCGCTAAATGCATCTCAATGTCTTCAGATACGAACACTAAATTGGCGACCTGGTAAAAGTAGAAAATAATCTTGACGTATCCACTGCCATTTGAAAACGAGTCGGCTTCAAGATGGCAACCAGGGGTCGCTCCTCCCCATGGCAAAAGTCGTTTGATCAAACGTACAATTGAATTTTTCCAAAAAAGGAAGAAAGCAAACGCCAAACTGTAGAGCAACGCAAAGGGCCAGAACCAATAGTCCGTGCAGAGATCGTTGGGTCGACATCGCGCAGAAAATAGAGTTTCGGAAAATCCGGGCTTGCATTCTCCGCAGAGAAAACCAGAACGGTTTCTAGAGCAACCGATGGACAAATAATGCTGGTTGTCATATGGACAGCTGATATTTTTGTAAGGACAACAGTAGTCGATTGGACATTTTTGGAAGTTGATAGATCCTTTGTCCGATAACGAAGGATACCCCCAAAATGTTGGCTTTGCGGCAATATTACTTGTACAGTTTCCACCAAATGGGCAAGGTAGACACTTCTTTGCAAGTGGCTCAACGCTGTAAAATCCTGTCGAACATCGTTTACAACTGAAAATAAAGGACTGAGACAAGGCTTTGTACAAACCGTTAGGGCAGGCATCATCTGAAACAAAGTGATGGTGGGAAAAGTTTGACTTGGTCTTTAATGTCCCAATAGGACATTGAATAACCGAGGAATTATCAACATATGCAGTGCTCGATCCTGAGACCACGAAATAGGCATCAATATCCTGAATTCGTTCAACTGTGAGAGTCGTATTTTTTAGTTTTATAGGCCCTGAACTTGCATAGTATATGAATCCTCGAACAGCATCAGAATTTAAGAGGTTGAAGCCAGTCGTGGTCTTCATCCAATTTTGTTTCTGCTCAAATGACGTGTTGACCAGCTCAAGACTGGTAGTACTCTCTGCAATAAAAACACCATACGCGGCAAAATTGTCCACAAATTGGCAGTTCATTAGAATATTGCAACCGTTTTCCAACCTCAACACAGATTTTTGAATGTTGTTAACGTTTCCTCGGAAAACACATTTCAAAAGTCGAACTTGGTTTTTGTAATTCCATCTTGGGATGTTACAGTCGTTTGGATCCTTTTCATCAGGTGGCAAACGAAACAATAAAATCCTGTCGCTTACTGTATTGTTTTCAAACGTGGTGTCTTCCATCGTTATCTGGTTTCCCTGTGCTGTAACATAGACGAAAAACAAGGCCAAACTGTGGAATGCAGAACTTGCAAAGGTGTTCTTTGTAAACGAAACGCGTTTTATCCGTAGTAATGTGTTTGCTTTCGTGCTTATTTCCAGTGAAAAAAGCTCGTTGCTATCAAAGTTCGAGTCATGCAAGAAAAACATTGAATTAGATTTTTCATTCTGGCCCAGTTTAAAATATATTCCTCCTCCTTTGTTGTTCTTGTAACGCAAGCCACTTATGTTTATCCGTGCAAGGTCAAAAGCTTCTACGAGGAAATAAATTGGCTGTCCCTCCAATGTGTTATTATCGGCTCTGGGTTTTCCTTTATTTTCAGAAATGTTCGTGCCAATGAGAGTGAAATTAAGTTGAACGGAGGCGACAAAGACGGTGTTCCAGTCGTATGAGAAACGTTCATCCTGTGAATTTCCAAGAAAGTTGCAATCAACAATCGTTAGTTCTTGGAAGTACCCTTGCGAGTAAAAGGTTGAGCTCCCCATGGCGGCTTTATTGTACATAAACGAAGCGTTTTTTAAAAGGACTTTCAGGTAACTCTGTTGAACGTACAATGTTAGAGTGCCACCCATTGGAACATCTTCATTAAAATCAGGATTGCGTAACACATTTCTCTGAAACAAAACATTTCGAACTAGTATTGAGCCGGTCTTTAATGTAACCGCTATCACGTATATCGCTGATCCTTCGTTTCTGGCGCTGTTTTCGACAAATTGGCAGTCCTCGATCTGTACATAAAATTCGTCGAGAATTACAAGTAGCAAGGCCCCACCTTGCAATGGAGAGCTGTTGTTAATGAAATCAGACTTTGTAATGGAAATGTTTACAAAGCTTACATCCCGGTTCACAGTGATTGCACCTCCAACATTATGAGAAAATGTTCCTTCACTTATATACATGCGTCCCCTTGTTAACTGGGTTGTGTAATAATTGATAACGTAGGGCTGTGTAATCATGCCCTTGCCCTTTCTAATAGTGCTTCGGTCCCTTTTGCGACCTTTCATCGTTTGCCTGTCTGCAGAATTCACAGAAAATGACTGAATATGAAGACATCCTCCGGAGGGCGCCATGTTATTTGTAAAAGAAATGTTGGTTAATGTCATAGACGAGAGAAATTCTGTGTGCTGGTTTGTTAGCAAAACCATGAATACAGCGACATCAATCATTCGAAGGCTTTCCCAAATAGCAGTATTGTTGACGAATGCCGTATCGTGGACTTCTATTTTAGGGCTGTTCCCGACAACACAAACACAAGGGAAGTCGTTGTTACTGAAAACGGACTCTCGTATTGTCAAAGAGAACTGTCCCTGTAAAGCCTCAAAAATGACGACAGCCGTTGCGTTCGGAAAAGACACTGCATGGGTGAAGAGACAATTCCTGACATACAGCGAGCATCTCCGAGCAGTAACAGAGCTATTAAAAAATGTGAGCCCCTGTAACAGTATGAGTAACGTCTCAGATGCATTGCTGCCATCAAAAACGATTGGCCTCGAGGAGGTACATTTAAGGAATACCTCAGCGTTGCCAAATTGCTTCAGCGACAAGCTTCTGTTGATGTAGATTCCACCTGTATGCGGAGTCATAGGCAAACATGGGTATGGGTCACGTGACGTCTCGGTGCCATCGATGTAGATGGTATCATTCCACTGCGCCTGTGCAATCCCAAGAGCAATGGTTTTACAGGCAGTGTGGATCGTTTCACCGCAAGAAGACAAGATGTTTCCATGGTGGCGGGAAACAAAGATGTCTTAACAGAAAACTGGCTCTGTAAAAAACATAAAACGGAACAACAGATGATTTACAATTTATAAAATAAACGTTTTCTAATTAAACGCTTAAGTGCCTACATGATGGACCTCAGTGCATGGATTACCAATTATTTCGGGAAAACCTTATGTTTTTGTTAACCACTGAATTATGTTATCACAGACAAGACTTGGCGGGTCGAGAAGATGTTTGCGTGACTAGCGGCTTTGGGCTCATGACGCAATCCTGAAGCTATAATGACGAGAGCTTAAAATACACCAAGAACTGACTTTAGCATGTTTTCAGTTTTGCAAAATGTAAACATAAATACTGACATCATTAGTTTTTGACTGGACAACGATTACTCTCGATAGAAAAAGGCCGCAATTGGAAAGTTGATAGTGTTTTTTTCCTATAAATTTCCGGATTGGATATGTTTGGTCTCGAATTTGGTCACGTAACGCCACGAACGAATACACATGCTTCATTACTACGTTTTTCAAGGGTCTTCAGGAGCCGGCCTCTTCGAGATGTCTGTTGTAATAATGACCTATAATATTAAATAATAAAAATGATGTGGAGAATAGTAAATACGGTAGGAAGATCTCTGATAACGAGGCCACTTGTCAGCGTGACTAGTTTTTTTTTGCGATGTCGAGTGAAACAGGATTCTGTTGTAAACACAATCGACGACAATCGTTTTGCTGGAGGTTTCTGCCGAGTTATGATTTGATTCTTTACATTCTCGCCTATTCTAACTTTGCTCTCAGCAGTAAAACGTCCATCTTAACCTATTGTGGTACATGTCGTACTGGCTACCTCAGTTTGTTCGACAGTTTATGCTTATTAAAAATGCGAGGAACAAAGCCGGACGTGACACAAACCGACTATACAACATAACCTGGAGGCTTGCTAGTCTCACTATTGTTATATAAATGTATATAAACCATATTAAAATCTTTTAAAACACAAAGCATTATTAAAGGGATGTTACTGGTTTGATGAATAAGTATTAATTAGGTTATGAATAATTGATATCAGGATTTCCGGCCCGGGTCCTTACAGTGTAACCTGTCTGGATTTCGGAGTCACCTACCTTTACACAGACCGCACAGACTCAAAGCTAGAAAAATGGTAACAAAGGAATTCATTGGTAAAGTTCACGACCACTAATGATCATCAGCTGAAAGGAAACGGTCCCAAATTGTTGATCGTCTCGAACTTGTGGGCTGTGGCTTCATGTGGCTTCACAGCGGTTTAGCTTTCTGGTGTTTTTCTATCTTGTTCCCAGAGTCCTCGGGCTCCACGGTTGACCGTGGAGCCCGTGGACTCTGGGCAGACTGGGGCAATTGAAGCAAACCAAAATTCCACTCAAAAACCATTTTACTTTATCACAAAGCTTTGTTCATAAATTTAATCGTTCTTAGCAAACAATATTAGCGTCTTTGCAAATATTCGAATTCGCAAAGGAAAACAAACCGTTTGTCGGTTTGATTCAAGTCCGCGCAATTATTCTTAAAGCCGAATCACGCACCGGAATCCCTTATACTAACACGCACATGGTGCTTATCGATAAACTTTTCAAGGCAGGTTAATATTTCAAACATAAAAGCGATTGTAAGAGATTCCAATTTGCTCGGTGGATGAAAATTTCACATGCGAACATGCTTGATCAAGAAAATGACAAAGGACTGTCACGCAATAGAAACTCGATATGTATGCGGTCACCAGGCTGTGAAAATTGACCTCTCGAGTCTGTCAAAGATTTTAATAACCTTAGACCAAAGATTTTTTTTTTATTAAATGCTCATTTATTCCATGTGAACTAATCCCTTTTGTTTGTATCGTTATTAACAATATAGTTAAGTGACAAACAAAACAGGTATGTGTAAACAAACAAGACGTTAGTTTATTGGGATAACGTAACCTTTACCCCTGCACCTAGTGATTTATAGTGATTTATTTGATCATCGTCCCAAGAGTATAACGAACAGCTTAGGCACAAAGATGAAGAAAAAAATCTCGAACGTTGAAAATGTGGTAAGGACAAGACATATTAAAACGTCAGGAGAGAGAGATATATTGGGGATCAGGGGATACCGAAATCCCTAGTGATATGGGTATCCCGTGAACTTATGGAAAATGTTGAGTTGAAGATGCTGGTAGAAATGGTATGTTTGTACAGGTACAACAGTGGCACATCCCACTATGTTGTCAGGGCTAATTAACGTTCAGATTGATCATTGATTGATTGAATCAGTTACTTATGAGGGGCCTAAAGCGGTAAGATGGCAACTGGGATTTGGGCAAATTTTCACTGGGAAAATGGAATTTGGGACACTGGGATTGGGATTCACGAACAAAAGCAATAGAACTGGGTCTGGGGTTTGGAAAATAGGCTGGGAAATGGGATTTTATAGCCCCCTTCAGGACCCTCCTTATTGTTTTTTTTTTAAAAAGCTTGAACTAATTTACGGCCAATATACACTTTACTGGAGTGAGGCCGCATCTAACTTAATACCGGACAAATTAACATTCATGCAAATGTCACAAAGGACTAGAAAAGAAAGTATCTCATTCAATCTTACCCTACAACCTAGATAACCAAGCCACAAAGAATCTACTACTCTTCCCAGCAGACCGCGACTCCCAACATTTTCTCACTCTCTTCACGGTGATTGAACATACCGTACATCACGTGCTATGTTTGACTGCACCACATGATCAACTTTTTTTGCATCACGTGAGTTGGTTCACGTGGTAAAAAACACTAGCATTTGAGAGCTGAACTGAAGGAAAGTTCAATTGAAACCGTTTTTAGAAAGTTCGAACAGTCACATCTCTTTGATACAGCAGTTTTGTCAGATTTTGCGAACTAGATACTATTCGACGAGAAAAACTACGCAATTCTGTGTGATGTTGGGAGAAAGACGTGACCGTTTTTCGTTGGTTTTCAGTCTAAGCCAAGGTAGTCTACTGAATCCCATGATATAAGAAAAGTTAATTTTGGAGTACAACCAAACGTACTGCCTGAGGCATTTCAATAAACGTGAAGAGGCTGAAGAAAGATCTTGGGTGCCGCGGTCGATTGGGAAGAGAAGTAACCTTCACTGGTTTTAAACTACTTCAAAATGACCCCGAGACAGAATTCTACTACCCAGCATTTCGTTCCTTTATCGATTTATTTTTAGAGTAATCGTTTCTTTCCAAATAACGTATTCAGTATATAGTGCAAGCGAATCTGCATAAGGCAATCATCAACCAATAATATGGGAATGGGACTTTTTTTTCTTTTTTTTAACCTTTACTGGTCTTAAACTAAGTCAAAATGACCCCGAGACAGAATTCTACTACCCAGCATTTCGTTCCTTTATCGATTTTTCTTTCCAAATAACGTATTCAGTATATAGTGCAAGCGAATCTGCATAAGGCAATCACCAACCAATAAATGGGAATGGGACTGGGATTTGGGCAAAATATAGGTTGAGAAATGGGATTTGAGTTTAGAAGTGGGATTTATACCCCTCCCCCCTTTCCTTTCAGGGACCTTATTTAGTGGTTAGAAAAATAATACAGGAGACTTCTGAAATATTAGTACCGACAGCTATCATCTCTTTGGGTTCTGTGTTACCCAGAATAAACGCATCCTTGCTCAGGCTCAGACCAAATAATAGTCAACTACTTATCACAAGAGTCTGAGAATAGTTAAACAATAAAAGTAATTTTCCTCGTCCACTACTTTCGGCATCAATACAGTGGAACCTCGATTTAACGAACTTTTATACAACGAAGTCCTCGATAAAACAAACATTTTTTTTCGTCCCAGTAATAGCAAAATATATGGAAAAAAAACCTCGATATAACGAAACCTCGATATAGCGAACACATTTAGCCAGCCCCTTGGCCCTTCGTTATATCGAGGTCCCACTGTACTCTTTTCTTTAAAAAAAATGAAAAAAAATAATGATTAAATTTTTAAAATAATTGGATTTTAAAACTTCAGTAGTGGATTCAGATCTGCCAAAAGGTGGGTGGAACGGGTGGGGCCTTCTTTAAATGGGAGGTGATAGAAAGGTTTCTTCAATTCTCTGTCTGCATTATTTTGAAGCCAAAAAAGGGGGAGAGGGGAGGGGGCGACGATCAGGTAGGCCTCACCTGGATCCACCAGCGAATTTTTTATTTCCATCCCAAACTAAAAATACAGTCATCATTAACGATTGGCTCAAATTAGTGTAAACTGATAGTAATTTTTTAGAATTTGCTGGAATATTAAGACAGTATCTCCTTTTCTCTTACAATGTATTGACAGACGTTCTGCCGTAAAAGGAATGGTTTTCCACCCACATATCACAGCTTTTAGGCCCAAAATGCAAATTAGTACTTTTGCAGTCATGGCACACTGTGGAGTCAACCGTCCTGGAAACTATACATGCCTCAAATTCTCATCAAACCTAAACATGCCATGGCAAAATGTAATAAAACTGTTAATGTCTTAACCGAATATTTCGAGTACAAATGAAACAGTAACTGTCGAAAGAAATACGTAAGTTGTTTGTCAGCATTTTAGGCTGTTGGTTGACTGGGTTGGAGAATGGCCGGCCAGGATCCTTTTATACTGAAACGTCTTGTTTAAGTGCCCTGTTCTAATCCACTTTAAAACTCTTACTTAAAATGCTACAAGAGTTACTCTTCTAAAACGCTTTTAAATATGTTAGCGTGAAAATGATTTGTACACTGATTTGAAATCAAAATTTGAGCTCTGAGTCCCAAACTCGAAAGCTGAATCCTCATTAACAGTCATGTCAGTAGCTGTTAGGTTTAAAATTCGCTTTCATAAATTTAGTGGCACATCAAAAACATCTTCTTATTGATTTTACAGGTTTTTCGCCGCTATTCTTTTACAACGTATTGTTATTTTGAAGAAGTTCTAAGGAGCAGTTAATAGTTGCCCTTTTATGCTCTCGAAGTAATGGTCACTAATTTACAAGACCCTTTTAGAAGGGAAGCAATTTATAAAAGTGCGCCAAACAAAGCTGGCAAGGTTTGATCAACCGCCACGTGACAGAAACCGCAATGACCACAACAAATATCACGGGAACTGTTCCAAGAATGATCACTTCAACGACATGTAACACTATCAAACAAACTCTTTCCTGCTCCGAGAGAAGCTCACCATTCATGCTAAGCGTAACTTCAGACATGTTGATGACCGCCAAAGCAAGTAGGGCGCTCAACGAGGCTGTTTCTGCATGATTAACACGTGGATCTTTGAATGGCTTTTTCCATATATGGTACACTAGAATAGCAGCGCACGTGACACTCAAGCAAACCATTCGAATGAAAGGAAACACAATGAAAGTGTGGAGGCAGATCAGAACCAAACGACGACCAATCAAAACGCTCTCCCAGTACACGGCTCCAGGATCCTGACCGTCACTACATTTCTTGAAAGGACCGTAAACAACATCGTCTGTTGGATCCTCAGGCTGGCGGGAAGACTGCTCGGCCCTGGTCGAGTGGTCTGGAGGTAGCAAAGGTGTCAGATCGCCACCAACACGTTGATCGTTTTGATCCCCTGTTTCGTCGACGGCTTTTCTGCAAGTAACCATCCAAAAAATGGCGAACGGCAATGCAAAGATACAAGCACACAAAAAACGCTTTGTAGATATGGCTCTTTGGTTAAGAAGATGAGATCCAAAGTACAAAACAAAAACGAAAGGGATGATAAAAACAGCCAGAAAAACTCCGCACAGTTTTTGCCACCATTGCCAGCACTGGATATTTCCATCGTAGAAAAAGCGAGATGATGACTGGATTTCCACGCAGTTCAACGCCTTGAGGGCTGCGCTTGCTAGTGCTGAATAGCCAAGCAGGAGACACTCTGTTGCGGCACCTAGGTACTGACCAGAGGAAGGCATGGCTGGGGATACTTTCTGCACTTTCCTCACAGCTCCATGCAGAAGAAAAATTACCAGGACACCTGATAACACTGCGAAGACCTGAGAGGCCTGCAAGAATATCTTCGAAGGCACTGTTAGTCCGCGAAATGGGCAGACCAGGCCGTCCTTTGAACTAACTGCTTTAAAGTCGAACCAGCCAAGTATTGGAGAGAGCAAGTAGTTGTCCGCTAAGTGCATCTCAATGTCTTCGGACACGAACACTAAATTGGCGATCTGGTAAAAGTAGAAAACTATCTTCACGTATCCACTGCCATTTGCAGACGAGTCGGCTTCAAGATGGCCGCCAGGTGTCGTTCCTCCCCATGGCAAAAGTCGTTTGGTCAAACGTACAATTGGATTTTTCCAAAGAAGGAAGAAAGCAAACGCCAAACTGTAGAGCAACGCAATGGGCCAGTACCAGTAATCCGTGCAGAGATCGTTGGGTCGACATCGCGCAGAGAATAGAGTTTCTGTAAAACCGGGCTTACATTCTCCGCAGAGAAACCCAGAACGGTTTCCAGAGCAACCGATGGACAAATAATGTTGGTTGTCATACGGACAGCTGACATTTTTGTAAGGACAACAGTAGTCGATTGGACATTGTTGGAAGTGGATAGATGCGTGGTCCGGTAACGAAGGATACCCCCAAAATGTTGGTTTTGCAGCAATGCCACTTGTACAGTTTCCACCAAATGGGCAAGGTCGGCACTTTTTTGAAAATGGCTCTACGCTGTAGAAACCTGTGGAACATTGTTTACAACTGAATATAAAGGACTGTAAGAAGGTTTTGTATAAACCGTTCGGGCAAGCATCATTTGAGACGAAGCTAAAGTGGGAGAACATTGTCTGGGTCCTTAACGTGCCAATAGGACATTGAATGATCGATGAATTATCGATATGTATTTTGCTTGCACCTGTGACCGTGAAATAGGCATCAATATCCCGACGTGACTCTACTGAGAGAGACGTGTTTTTTAAAATTATAGGTCCTGAACTTGCATAATATATAAATCCTCGAAAGCCAGCAGAAATCATAAATTTAGGGTAAAGGTGCGTCATGGCCTTCACACAATTTTGTGTTTGCTCGAAAGATGTGTTGACCAGAGCAAGACTGGTAGAGCTCTCCGAGATAAAAACATCATACGCGGCAAAATTGTCAGTAAATTGGCAGTTGCTTAGAGTATTGCAACCGTTTTCTAATCGCATCACTGAAGTGTCTGGATTGTTTTCGAGGAACACAACTGTCGAAAATCGTACTTGGTTTTTGTAATTCCACCTTGGAATTTTGCATGCACGCGGATCCTTTTCATCAGGTGGGAACCGAAACATTACAATCGTACCTTGTACTGTATTGTTTTCAAACAAGCTGTCTTGAAGCGTTACCTGGTTGTCCTGTGCTGTAGCATAGACGAAAAACAAGGCCACACTGTGGAATGCAGAATTAACAAAGGCGTTTGCTGTAAACAAAACGCGTTTTATCCGCAGTAATGTGTTTGCTTTCGTACTTATTTCCAGTGAAAAAAGCTCATTGCTATCAAAGTTCGAGTCATGCAAGAGAAACGTTGAATTAGACTTTTCATTCTGGCCCAGTTTAAAATACATTCCTCCTCCTTTGTTGTTCTTGTAATGCAAGCCACTTATGTTCATCAGTGTAAGGTCAAAAGCTTCCACGAGGAAATGAATTGGTTGTCCCTCCAATGTGTTATTATCGGCTCTGGGTTTTGCTTTATTATCAGAAATGATGGTGTCGATGAGAGTGAACTTGAATTGAAAGGAGACAATATACACGTTTCTCCAGTTGTATGAAAAACGTTCATCCTGTGAATTTCCACGGAAATGGCAACTAATAATTGTAATTTCTTGTAAAACCCCTTCTGAGTGCAAAGTTGAGGTCCCCCTGGCAGCCATATTAAACAAAAACGAAACGTGTTCTAAATGGACTTTAAGGAAACCCTGTTGTGCGTACATTGTTAGAGTGCCACCCTTGGGAAAATCTTCTACAAAACCAGGATCATGTAAAATATTCCTCAGGAACAAAACATTCCGTACTAGTATTGAACCTGTCTTTAATACAATCGCTATGACGTAAATCGCTGAACCCTCATTTTTAGCGCTGTTTTCGATAAATTTGCTGTCCTCGATCTGTAGAAAAAATTGACCGCTGCTCTCAACTAGCATGGCCCCACCTTGCAGTGGAGAACTGTTATTGATAAAATCAGACTTTGCCATCGAAATGTTTACGTTGCCAACATCCCGGACAGTAATTCCGCCTCCAAAGTTATGATAAAATTTCCCTTCACTTACATTCACGGAAATGTACCTCCTTGTCGATTCCCTTGTGACAAAATATGTGGAGTAAGATTGTGGAACAAGGGTCAAGTCCTTAGTAACTCTTTTGAAACGTTTTATCATTTTGCTGTTTGCAGAATAAACTGAAATTGTCTGAATGTGAAGACATCCTCCGGAGGGCGCCATGTTATTTGTGAAAGAAATGTTGGTTAATGTCATAGACGAGAGATATTCTGTGTGCTGGTTTGTTAACAAAACCATAAATACAGCGACATCAATCATTCGAAGGCTTTCCCAAATAGCAGTGTTGTTGACGAATGCCGTATCTTGGACTTCTATTTTAGTGCTGTTCCCGACAACACGAACACAAGGGAAGTCGTTGTTACTGAAAACGGACTCCCGTATTGTCAAAGAGAACTGACCCTGAAAAGACTCAAAATCAACGACAGCCGTTGCGTTCGGAAAAGACACTGCATGGGTGAAGAGACAATTCCTGACATACAGCGAGCATCTCCGAGCAGAAATGGAGCTATTAAAAAATGTGAGCCCCTGTAACTCTATGACTACCGTTTCGGATGCGTTGCTGCCATCAAACACGATTGGCCTCGAGGAGGAACATTTAAGAAATACCTCAGCGTTGCCAAATCGCTTCAACGACAAGTTTCTGTTGATGTAGATTCCACCTGTATGCGGAGTCATAGGCAAACATGGGTATGGATCACGTGACGTCTCAGTGCCATCGATATAGATAGTGTCGTTCCACTGCGCCTGCTCAATGCCAAGAGCAATGGTTTTACAGGCAGTGTGGATCGTTTCACCGCAAGAAGACAAGATGTTTCCATGGTGGCGGGAGACAAAGATGTCTTTACAGAAAACTGGCTCTGTGAAGAAATATGAAACACACAACTAAATGATTTTCTGGAGACCTACTTTTAAAAAAAGTAAAAGCTTTCTAATTTATCGCTTTAAAAGTGCCTACATGATGGACCTCACTACATGGATTACCAATTATTTCGGGAAAACAGCTATTTACCCATAAGTTTTTGTTAACCACTGAATTATGTTAACACAGACAAGACTTGGGGTCGTGAAGGTGTTTGCGTGACTATTGGAGTTAGCAAGTAGTTGTCCGCTAAATGCATCTCAATGTCTTCAGATACGAACACTAAATTGGCGACCTGGTAAAAGTAGAAAATAATCTTGACGTATCCACTGCCATTTGAAAACGAGTCGGCTTCAAGATGGCAACCAGGGGTCGCTCCTCCCCATGGCAAAAGTCGTTTGATCAAACGTACAATTGGATTTTTCCAAAGAAGGAAGAAAGCAAACGCCAAACTGTAGAGCAACGCAAAGGGCCAGAACCAATAGTCCGTGCAGAGATCGTTGGGTCGACATCGCGCAGAAAATAGAGTTTCGGAAAATCCGGGCTTGCATTCTCCGCAGAGAAAACCAGAACGGTTTCTAGAGCAACCGATGGACAAATAATGCTGGTTGTCATATGGACAGCTGATATTTTTGTAAGGACAACAGTAGTCGATTGGACATTTTTGGAAGTTGATAGATCCTTGGTCCGATAACGAAGGATACCCCCAAAATGTTGGCTTTGCGGCAATATTACTTGTACAGTTTCCACCAAATGTGCAAGGTAGACACTTCTTTGCAAGTGGCTCAACGCTGTAAAATCCTGTCGAACATCGTTTACAACTGAAAATAAAGGACTGAGACAAGGCTTTGTACAAACCGTTAGAGCAGGCATCATCTGAAACAAAGTGATGGTGGGAGAAGTGGATTACCAATCTTTCGGGAAAACAGCTATTTACCCATAAGTTTTTGTTAACCACTGAATTATGTTAACACAGACAAGACTTGGGGTCGTGAAGATGTTTGCGTGACTAGCGGCTTTGAGCTCGTAACGCAATCTCTTCTTCAAGTGTCTGAAGCTACATCCAGAGCTTACTACACTGAGGACAGACGTGGTACAGCTTTGCAAAATGTGACATAAATACTGACAGCATTACTTTTTGACTGGAACCCGATTACTCTCGATAAAGAAAGGCCGCAAGTGGAAAGATGAAAGTATTTTTCTGCAAATTTCCGCTATTTGGTCACGCAACGCCACAAACGAATACACATTCTACGTAATAAGCTGTGATACGTTTTTCAAGAGCCCGTCTTTGTCGCAATTATGACCTCTAAATGATAATGATATGGTAAATGAAAAACACGAGAGGAAAATCATTGATAGTGGAATAACCCGAGATCAGTTTTCCATGATGTCGAGTGAAACAGGATTCTGTTGTAAACACAATCGACCACAATCGTTTTGCTGGAAGTTTCTGTCGAGTTATAATTTGATTATTTACATTCTCGCCCATTCTAACTTTGCTCTCAACAGTAAACCACCAATCTAAACATATTGTGGTGCATATTCAACCGGCTGCCACAGTTTGTTCGACAGTTTATGCTTAATAAAAATGCGAGGAACAAAGCCGGAAGTGACATAAGCCGACTGTATCGACTGTACATCATAAACTGGAGGCTTGCTAGTCTCGCTATACACCAGATTAAAATATTTTGAAATACACAGCATTATTAAAGGGACGTTACCAGTTCGATAAATACGTATTAGTTAGCTTATTACAGATTAGAGATCTAGAGTTGCTGCTTTAAGCCATCTGGATTTCTCAGATTTCTGAGTCACTTACCTCTATACAGACCGCACAGACTCAAAGTTAGTAAAATAGTAACAAAGGAATCCATTCGAAAAGCTCACGACCATTAATTGGTATCAAAAATGCCCAGTTGGAAGAATGCAGTTCCAATTCAATGATTGTTACGGACCTATGGATCCACAGGAGTTTCACTCTCTGATGATGATGTTTTCTTGGACTTTGGTCGCCCGGATTCACAGGGTCTGGGACGAGGTCAACAATCGATAGTACACTTACAGGCTCCGTATGATAACAAAGTAGCTGGTCCCTCAATGTGAATTGTGTCATCCGTGATATGAAGAATAATAAATGATAATGATTTGCTAAGAGCCTCTTTTAACTCTTTTCTGAAGGCTAGAAAGGCATTTTATTTAAATATCTAAAGATATGTAAAGGTAAGTAATATAATCAACTAATTGACAATTGTTGCGACTGTCGATTCATTTCTTACTGTTAAACTTCATGAATGAAGTATCCTAATTTTTTACATAGAAAGGCATCTATATTATTAAAAAATATATAATTTTGTGATTGGCATCTAAAGAACTAAAATCAGAATAGTTTCTAACAATAAAGTCTATTAGAGATTTTCTAATTGTATTATATCTACAACATTTAAGTACAAAATGTTCTTCGTTTTCAACTTCATTTGAGCTGCAGTTTTGACAGATTCTCAGATGCTCAGGAAGTTTAGGATAAGAATGTCTTTCAGTTTCAATTCGTAAGGTATGGTTGCTTACCTTAAGTTTTGCTACTGCCCGACGATGTTTAAGATTTGTAATAAGTTCTAGTGAGTTTGAGGGAGTAACATCTGTTTTGAAATTTGCAAATTTGATCTTTTCTAGGTCTGAGACGGGGTAGGGGTTTCTTTGGCCTAGCGGAGCACGCCCACCCAAACGTTTCAAAGTGTACCCCCCGGATAATTAACCCCAGATGCTTTGACACTCGTCATTTTCTTATGGCCGCTTGGTGGGTGGTGTTAACACCAAGTATGCCTTTTGTTGGTGGTGGATCTATCAGTCGAAGTGCTGAAGCCACCTCATAGCTTGCTCTTTCTTCCTCTCACTTTGCCGCGTTAGCCTTTAGATTACAGGATTGGAACCTTGATGTCACATTTATTTTGTGATCTTACTCACTGTGTTGAGTTCTCCTTTTCCATAGGCTGTTTATTATGCCTTAAATAATTAGGTCCTTAACAAAGGCTCTATTTGAGTACTCCTTTTTCCCTTTTTTGTCTCTTAGTCTTTGCTTTCTTTTTGCGTCCATTCAATCCGTCCTGGTGATTTAGTTGAGGCTAAGCAGTTCCATATATCTAATGATTGCCTTTTCTTGTTCTTGTTCATCTCAAGTCCAATAACCTTCTTTGCCGCTTGTAGATAATTAATGCACTCTTTATGTTTCTCCGAGTAGCTTCAGATATATCTCATTCTTCGCCTTCCTAACCAGCCGGTATACTGGAACGTTTTAAAAGCTCGATGTTAAAGTCAGTTAATATGAATTTCGAAAACTTTTCGCCGTTGTTGTGTAGCAGGTGTTGCTTGTAGTTTTGACTTGAGTTAACTTTCACCAGACAGATGTTGCTGATGACTTCTGGTCCAGAATAGACCTTAACATTCACAGGAATCTGCGCCATTTCTTGACGATGATGTGTTCTACCTGCAGTGGCCATCAAATGATTTCCATGCTAGTTTGTGTTTGTCTCTCTGAGGGAAGATCGTGCCAACCTTGACACAACGGTTTTAGAGACAGGCGTCTAGCAGCCTCTTACCATTATCATTGATGGTACCACGGCCATCCTTGGCATTTAAATCTTCCATGATCAGGGAGAACGTCGTGTGGTGGAACCTTGAAGACTACTAGTTGGATCTGCTTCTACCAGTCATCCTTGTCTTCATCCTCTGAGCCACTTGTAGGTCCGGGACATGCGCGCGTGTGTGTGTAGGGAGGGATGAAACACTTCAAAATGAATAATAGTTTGCTTATGATTTCTCACACATAAGGAGATTACACTTAAGAAGATTATATGGTTATACGCGCTAGAATAAACATCATCCGCTACTGAAAAGAGAACGGTTGACCCATCCTTGTCACCTTGCACGATGAAGCTTTCTATCTACACTGGCCAACAGCAAGTCTGACGAGGTTCGCTGTGTTGGACATTGCGAACATTATGTGCGAGACATTTCACGTCGTTGTAGTGTTGGACCGTAGCAAACTCCTAGTAGAGCTTTTGACTGCCCGGGTGTACTTTATATGTTTACAGGGTTAAGCTAAGATATTGTTTAATAAGAACTTCATATATATGGTTTGATTATTGGCCTTTTTCATATGACTTCATATTTGTCAGAGTTATGTTTGTTTTGATAAACTTTTATCAGCGAGGACACTTTGTGATGCCTGTCACAAAAAAGTGCATCTCATTAACCTTCAATCCTGGACATATACAAGCAACTACTACTGCGTTGGACGCTCCACCTAGTATGACCCCAATGGGCCGCCACCCTACCACCCTCATCAATCGTTAGGGAGGTGTAGGTGGTCGAGGAACTACATTTAATGTAGCGAAGTATATGCAATTTCTTTAATTGCAATTTCACGTTCACGGCGAGGATCATTTCTTTACTTTACTCTACTGAACTACAGATAGTTGACAATTATTCACCGAAGTGGAGGCCAAGAGTGGTGGATATTTTTACCAAGCCGCGAAGCGGCGAGGGAAAGATCCACCACTTGTTGCTGACGAAAGTGAAACATCAGACTGGTTTAAGATCAAGGCCGGAGTAAAGCAGGGGCCGTGCGTGATGTCAGGATTCTTATTCTTACTGGCCTTGGATTGGATCATGAGGGAGGCAATAGCAGACAGAAGAAGAGGGATGCGGTGGAATTTCGCAACAGTGCTGGAGGACCTTGATTTGACATCGCACTACTATCATAAAAGTTTATCGCCTTGCACGTAAAGACTAGCAGATTGGCACAGGAGTCAGCCAGAGTAGGCCTCAAGCTTTATGCGAGAAAGTGCAAGACACTGATGAACCGAGTTCGTCAGCAGTAGGGAGAGCATTGTGGAATATGGTGAAGAACTGGAAGACGTCGAGGAGTTTGCATACCTAGGAGACAAAGAAGGCGGAGGCAGTAAAGATATTATGAACCGACATCAGCAGACATGTGGTGCATTCCAGAGACTATGGAAGGTGTGGGTAGCCAGAGGAATAGGAAGGAGAACCATGATATGCCTATTCAAGGCTTTTGTTCGACTGGTCCTGCTTTATCAGTTGTGAAACATGGAAGATCACAAAAATCGATGAACGAAAAGTGTACAGTTTCCAATGATCGTGCCTGAGACGGATACTGAGGATTAGATGGCAAGAAAGAATGACAAACAAAAGAGCATTTTAGATGGCAGGGATCAACGAAGAAGGTGGAACTGGCTGGGACACGGTCTCAACAGGAGAGTGGGTTTGGACGACTGTTTTACAGCATCGGGATGGACGCCAGAAGGTCGAAGGGCGAGAGAAAGACCAAAGACTACTTGGAGAAGGACCTGTTGAGAAAGAGAGAAACAAGGCGGGGTGGGCAAGCTGTGAAGTAGCCAATGCGGTGGCACGGAACAGAGAGTGTTGGTCAGAGAAACTGGCGGATTTTTGCGCCTACTGGCGTGTTGAGATGTGATAATGATGATCTTACTGACACGGAGGTGGATAATTGTTTTGGTATATACCACACCAATGAAATATCCCCCCAAAATTATAGTCTTACTTTAGGAAGAAAGATTTAAAAATCCTTTTCAATGGGGAATATATTGCGCGCGCCATCGAGAAAAGCGCGGGAAAAGTCACATAAAAACACCCAGCAATCGCCAAAAGAAGTTTCAACATGTTTCGGCTGTTGAGTGGTTTTCTGTGGATTTAACAACAAAAGTTTTGGCTTGTTCGTTTGTTTTTGACTTAAAAACGTGGAGAGTTTCATATTCGTAACAATTCACAAGTTCTACCGTTGCATTGCCTGGGAAAATTGCCTTAAAGTTAGAAACTGAGTCTTTTAACAAGATTTCGCGAACAATCACTTGTAGCGATTTTATGCGTGATACATTTAGAAAAGCTTCTTATGAACCCTTTCTTATATATGTCCTACAACGTATAGAAGTCCAGCGACCTCGTTTGTGCAAAAAATATGCTTTTGACAAATAGGCCAAGCAGGAAGCCATTTTGTTTTGCTCGGAAGTAAATAACAAAGAATATCCAAAGTTTGAGTATCCAATCAGAGTGCGCGAAAAGCATTAGTTCACTGGTTTGGTAACCTTATATACTAATTGTTGTTTATGTTGTGGCATATGTTTGATATTCGGTTGAGGGAATAGCGAATTTGTTTAAGACTGTTTTTGATAGACGACCCTTTCAGTTATCATTGGGGAGCTTTGTGTACATCAGTACATGTATTTACACTTAACATTGCTAAGTTCTCCCAGAAAATGATTTCCTTCCACTCCGCCTTAATTAACGTTGCTTTTATGTTGATAAAATGTCCTATTGTGTAAGTGACAACATTGAATGGAGAAGGGAATTAGAATGGAGACGTTTTGTCTTGCTTTAGTTTTAACAACTGTCATTTAAGATTTATGATCGCTTTTTCAGTAGAGTATCTCAACACTTTGCAATCAATTCAATTGTCCTTGAAAACATTAAGAAGAGCATTAGCTCTAAAATTATACTACACAGAAAAGATGCTAATGAAAACGTTTATCCGAATTTGTATTCATTTTAAGATTCTATTGTCAATGATAACTGTTTTAATTATATTATAGTTTTATCTGACCTTATCTGATAAAAATCTGAAATGGGAAAAAATTGTGCGAAAAAGAAAACAGATTAAGCGTTTCTAAAACATTAGATACCGTTGATAATTAAGGCAGAGTATGCTGGCTCTCTTATCGACGGAAATCTATGTTCTATTAACATTAAAAGGAGTGTTTGAATTTCGCTTCAAAAGACGCGTAAATTGAGGTAGGATAGTACTTGACAATTTTCACTTCCCACTCTTAAGAAAGATATATTAAGATATATTTACTTTTATTTTAGTTATTTTTTTTCTAACTTTTATTTTTTCTTTATTAAGATATATATTAAAATATATATTTACTGTCTGTGGGTGTAATTTTGCATTTATTGAAATTCATAACCAAATTTTGAATTAAAGTTGATTTATGCCGTTTATTTTGTTTGTAATCAAGATATTCTATACTAGTAAGGTTTTCCATAAGAAATCATTTAACCGAGCACGATTTTAGTCACAAGGGAAAATAACTTGTATCTGAAGTCACACCTTTAAGAATAGGAAACACAAGCTACATAAACCAAGAAATTTGGCTTCAATAGCGTAACAAACGTGGTAAATTGACCTACAAGATAAATCCTTAAATAGTATGATGCTAGTAGATTCATCAGAAGTCAGAGCAATTTGTATATCAATAGTATTAAGTATTTTGAGCAAGACTGGCGGTGTAGTTTGAAGATCAAATACATCCTTTGTACATCCTTTGAAATTTCTATTTCACTTAAACTTCGAAAAATGCTTTAATGTGCATATGATGGAAAAAAGCCGATGAAAGCGCTGTATTTGAAAGGAGTTTTCGAAATGCCGATTTCAATGAGAAGGAAGCCATCTATCTGGAAAATGAATGGTTATATTGCAAATTAAAAGAGGAAAGTGTTTTCTCGCATTTTTAGATCTATAATACTCAACCATGATAAATATCTCTTTGTCTTTTCTTTTGATTTTTTTTATTTGGTTTGATGAAGTATTGAAACCGGGGCTTTTTTTTAAAAAACAAGAACATTGAGAAGCTTGAGAAGCTTAAAATCGGGCGCTTTGCCTTGAAAGGCAGGGTTCAGTACAGCAGAAACCACGAAGCAGTTACTTAAGTAGCACTCAGTCCGACTGTGTTTGTGTAAGTCACAGGGCTTGCATGAGCTGTATTAGTGTGCATAATATAATATCTAGAACGTTGTCGAGTTTGCATTATTACTTAATGACATGATTGTTTTCAATTTATAAATGTATCTCACAAAATACAAATAAACGATTGAAGTAGACGACTAGACAATGTAAAGTTTTAAGACTTAGCAAAGTGCAGTGTATTGGTAATACTGTAAGGTGCGGTTTCACCTGAAGGTCGTGTGCTTTTCGGTATTTTCCAGGCATTGCACTTTGATGGGACAGTACTACAACTGTTTACCGGGGAACTACTATTGTCAAGAAAATGATCACAACTTGTTGATGAATGATTGAACATTTGTTTCATACCATTACTGTAATAGCAATTGATGAAGGCTTTTAGTCCTGAACCAAAGTATAAGGACTGGGAAATACTGAAACCCATTATCAGCCACCTTAAACGGAAATATCTTGTTGGTGTTTCAAGGAATCCAAGGAAACTTCACTCATCCCATGTATCTATGTATTGCGGTATTTTGTAATTTTTTGAGTGATTTTTGGGGATGTTTGGCAGGTGATAGTTTTTTTAAAAGAATTAGTAAAATTTAGACAACTAAGAAATATTGAAAATTTAATGTGAATTTAACATTGGAATTTGAAGTTAGAAATTGGCAGACGGACACCAAACAGTCCCGTGACATCCTGGAGTGTTTTTGCATGGGGGTCAACTGTGTGATGATGTTTCCATTTTTTTCTTCAATCCCCACTGATAAAGAACTGTTGTTGGTGTTATGTTGGTGTTATCACATGTCAAGCCTTTAACAATGCAAGGTATGAAAGAACACAAGGATTTAAATTATTCTGGTGCTCAACTTTTGCGTAACTAAAATTAATGTTACTCAAATTCCTGATGGATTCTGTCTTAAACTGTTACGAGCTTAGTATTTCCAAATTATTGCATGTCAATGTAAGGCAAGACAAGACATGCCTTGGTTCTTATGTAATTCTCTTAAAAACACATAAGATATTGACTATAATTTTCGATATAATTTTGTCTGTGCTATGGCAATTCACAGTGGGGTGGTCTTGATGTGTCTTTAACCTGTAGACTGGACTGGACTAGTAAAACGCGGACTAGTAAAACGCGGACTTGTAAAACGCCTCTAGACACTTCGAATTCCTTGGCCACAATCATCTTACGGCTCTCTTCAATACATAATGTCTCAAAAAAACAGTAACCTCAGAAAGAAGTCAGAAGCAAATAAGGTCGAAAGACCGAATTTGAACATATAACGGCAAATGTTCTAATGTCACGAACGTAGGAGTCGTGTAGGCCCGTCACCTTTATTTACCACATACTGCCCCCAAATTAAAACAGTACCCTCAGAAAGAAGTCAGAAGCAAATAAGGTCGAAAGACCGAATTTAAACATTTAACGGCAAATATTCTAATGTCACGAACGTAGGAGTCGTGTAGGCCCGTCACCTTTATTTACGATTGACTGTTGATTTCTGGACGGGTCCCGTTCTACCTAGTGCGAGCAATACAAACGACTGCACTCAACAGACGTCAAGTAGTGGAAAGAAAGAAACATATGCACACAACTCATAGCATCAATCCCGTTGTTTTAGTAGGGGTTTGCAGAACGAACATGTGCTATACTGCAAAAACATCTCCACGCTAAAACAGACCATAGAGTGCTCAAAAAAGCTAGAAATATGCCGTCGAAGAAACACACAAGAGCTTCAAACACAAATTGTTTCGCTCGCTAAACCGTTTAGTTTTATCCGATTTACAAGCGCTTGTTTTACAAGTCCGCGTTCTACAAGTCCGTGCTTAACAAGCCCTCGTTTTACAAGTCCGCGTTTTACAAGTCCGCGTTTTACTAGTCCTCGTTTTACAAGTCCGCGTTTTACTAGTCCGCGTTTTACTAGTCCGCCTTTAACAAGTCCGCGTTTTACCTGAGTCCGCGTTTTACTAGTCCGCGTTTTACAAGTCCGCGTTTTACTAGTCCGCGTTTTACTAGTCCAGTCCAGTCCTCGAAATACAGTATGCCAAAACTCCCCGCCCTCTAAAGATAAGTCCTTGACGGTTCTTGTCGTTTTTCGGTGCCTATTCATCTTCGGCATCTTTCTCATCCACCTCTCGTTCTGTCCTGTGTCTGTCATCACACGAAAGAAAAGCTGATTCTCAAAAAATCTGCCACAAAAGGAAATTGACAAAAACAATATGAAAACCATATATCGAAAGTTTCTTATTCTAAAATTTTATCATACGTCTTAATTCAGAGCTACAAAGAAGTTCCTCTTTTTGAGTTATTGATACTGTTCTTACAGTACCCTCTTTCCACTAGCGAAATTTTACAAAATTCCTTCGCGGCGAAAAGGTAGCGCGAATCCAGAACAGACTCCAATCGAGAGTGGGTTAATTCTAGATTACTATTAATTAACTATTACAACATTCATTTTTAAAATAGTTTCCCAAGCCGACTAAGCTAACTAAACGTCGAGTGTATCTGTCAGTAAACAAAACATGCCGTTATGACGCCGGAAATCCAGCTCACGCATACTATACCCCGTGACTCACGCAAACCTCCGACTTACGTGCTACTACAGTTATTTATTTCTAAACATTTTTTTTTTGACCACCACCGTACCTTTCTACCCAAAAAACTCATGAAACCGCCCGGTTTTAACCTGTTTTAACCTTTCAAAAATTAGAGCGTTCGAAACTAAATAAGATCCGTAATCACAAACAACATACAGCCGTTTACCAGCACTCTTTAAAACTCCTGAAACCCTTCAAAATCAGGCAAAATAAATCTTTGAAATAACCTTTATCAATGTTTCTTATTTTTTATTCAGTTCTATAAAATGCCTTTCATACACTACTGTCAAACAAAAATTTCAATTTCCTCAAAGTTTCAAGACAAAAGAATAACAAATATTTCGTGCACAATGTAATTTGATTAAGCCAATATTATCACGTCTAAAAATACTTCAGCAATTCAGTGAAAACCCGTTTTTTTTTTCGTATCAACGAAAACCACTTTCGAATAATCAATACATGAAAATAACAATAAGATCAAAAGGAAGAAAGGAACCTTTCTAATTATTTGAAGACTTTCAAAGCCGTGATATTATGCATCCAATCCGCGATAAAATTTAATTACAACAAAATCCAAGTTCTCATTTTGAATTCCATTTTTTTCAGTTGATACCTTTATCCAACTTGTGAAAAATTCCATTCAAGTTCCTATTAATACTGTACATTCCCAATGTTTTGCTCAGGTCTTCAGAAGCGTCTTACTAACCAAATCTAAAATAATTCCAAAACATGCTGTACAAACATTCTACTCTTTGTGACAAACGACTTGACGACCAATTGTTCAGAAATGAAAATCGACACAGTTCTTGCTAAATAAAAAAAAAGTTTTACGGCGGAGTCAGGCTCAAAAAATATACCGCAAGATCACACCCCCATTCATAGTCAGAAACCAGCAAACCATCTAGTTTGCTAAAAAAACACTGCGTGACATCAATGACGTTACCTTTTTCATTTACAAAAATAACTTTAACTTGTCAAAGTAAGTGCAATTTCACAATGGTGAATATCAGTACAGTATGGGGCCCAGTTCTCGGCCGGGTCCAGTTCTCGGCCACTTTGTGTTTAACGCGTTTTTTCACACTCCAGTTGAATCAAAAGAAAAAGGTATTTCCTTCAAACGATAGACTGATTCATGTGCTTTAAGTATCTTGAGTTTGATCGTTCAATTCGATATAGAAAGCTCACACGTCGAGTTTACGCGGAGGTAGGTGAATTTGCATTCCCGAAAAAGTTGTTTGTTTACGGCTCCAAATTCATGGATGTAGTTAAATTCGTATTTTATCCAAAAGCCCCCACCATACGAGCTAATTTTTGGCATGTGAAACGTAGAATAATTCAGCTTTCTGCTTTAGTTAACTTTTCGTTGAACCGTTGTATTTTTTGGTCTTAATTTACTTCGAAATTTTTTCTTGCGACGTTTGCGTATTTGCCAGTTCTCGGCCACCCTGCTCGCTATCACAGCTTAGCGCTTGGTTTTTAATATAATTTCATCTGCTGCTGCCAGAATGAAAGAAATAAATTTTTTTAAAATAAAGTTCAATCTTATCTCTAAGTTTTGAGCTGACTCTTGTCTTGTCTATTATTTCTACAACACCTAAATCTTTCAAGACCTTTTCACTGCAAAATAAACCATCTAAATGCACGGGTCACACAATGCGGTTTTGCCAGAACCTGCACATAGGCAACTAGGCGCGTTAAAATCCTTCTTTTCTAAAGTAAAACAAAGCATCATAAAAATAATTTGGGATCGATATAGTATAAATAGGTTTACAGAGTGATTTTATGACTGTGAAAATTAATTGAGCATTTTTTTACAGATAATTACGCACAAGCTTTTTAGTGGCCGAGAACTGGGCCAAGGTGGCCGAGAACTGGGCCCACAAATGGAGCTTTTATTTTTATTATTGCTCGGGCAAATTAATTTTTGACCGGTCGATAGCTTTACACCAAAAAGCTGAATAATGTAGCTAGCTCTGGGAGAAATTTCAAGTTCCTGCGGTTCTTCTGAGGTAAGAAATACAAGTTTACGTCAAAAGTGGCCGAGAACTGGGCCCCATACTGTACTTTGCCCCGTAAGCTTTTTTCTCTGTCCTTCCGCCGAAGCAAAAAACACAACCTGATTACACATTAACCCAAAAGTCGACCAAGTGTGCCTGCAACGATTTCCTGTCAAAACTAAAATGAAAACCATTGCGGTATGCGTCACCCGTAGCGGTTTTGTAGCAACCTCCAGCTATCCCCGTCTTTTTGGCCGCGCCAGGAGACTACGCTCTAGGACGACTAAAGGGTAAACTATAAATCGGCCACGCCCGATTAAAAAATAGAAACGAGTGATTCGATCTTCCATATTAACTTAGTCGCGTTGAAACTTTTGAATAAAGACATTAAAGCTATTACGTTGTTATATAGTTATTGTTCATTAACGGATGGTCCTTAGAAGCCGTTGTGAGTTGTCCATTTTATTAAAAAGAAAACATGAATGGACTTTTATAATTAGACACTAATGATAGCTATTATCTGACTTGATGAGGCATCAGGCATATTTAGATTCCAGCAAACATTAGTCTGAACTTAAATATATAATTAAGTACAATGTTTGAAAACACAACCGTAATCCACCAATGGCTCCAACTAGGAACTTGGGAACTGTAAGATCGTTAAAGGAGCATCACACTTTTTCTTATAAACAAAACAAAAATGGAAAAAGCCAAGTGCTTGAAAATGAAACGTAAAGAGAAACACAACATGGGATTGGTCCTCTTCTCTGACCATATTGTAATGTTTGGGTGTCTTAATGACCTCCTGATTTAGATAAAAGACTACAGAAAGATAAAGCTTAACTATAACCCATCATTATGACAGTAACAATTTCAATCTCACCATTTGCACGTAATTATAAACAGGTGCCTAGAGAAGAGACTCAACCTCTTTAATAATTTAGGACTTGCTGGAGCTGAAGAGCAAAATAACACTTTTAAAAGACGCCTTTGCTAGAACAGAAGAAAGTGTTTGAATTCGTTCTTTTCCTAGCCCATCTGTTTGTGACGCCAAGCAGGCTAGAGTTGACGGAAGTACTTCACCATTTACTTGAGTTTTAGCACCACGCTACGTGTAAACAGGGGAGATGTTTTTTCATTTCTTGAAAAAAAAAAAAAAAAAAGAAAAGAAAACGAAATTTGTCGTAACTTTATGAATCTGTTTCTTGCTGGTGATGATTACGACGATAAAAGTGCCGATGAAGACGACGACGAACATAATTACGACAATGACAATTGACTAACCAATCACAAGGCGTATTTTAACACCACGCACATGTCTGTTTTACCATCTTTCTCATTTACTTGTATCAGCCTCTTAATTACTTTTTTTAGTTTAGTTGTTTGTTACATTAGATCCCCAATAACTTTGTATCTGAACAGCTAAATACATCAGACACTTATTATTATTTTTATAATTATTATTATTGTTATTATTATTATTATTATTATTATTATTATTATTATTATTATTATTATTATATTATGTCAGTAACTGTTAAATATTAATCCTTAATATATACTAATGTTTAATATCTATTTAATGGGGTAAACACAAGTACTGGGGATTTAGCTGTTGTGGCCCAAGAATATATGTTTCCATAAATGACATAAATCTCCACATTTCTGCAGTTTTTCTACAGTTGGTTATCTCGGGGTAAATGAAAATGGTTTATAATCTTCCGGCCTCGTCCTCCCATTGTTATTAGTGAGAGCATTGACTTTCGGATGGGTTGATGGGTTTTGGAATTTGTATATAGTTTATTTCTTTTAAAATGTCACCCTATGATTTGTGATCACTTTTTGCGAAGATTATTTCCGCAGTACTTCTGTAAAAGATTTGTGATAAAAAATAAGAAAAATACTCACTTTAAAGCAACAACAATGAATAAGGGTGAAATTAAGAATAAATTTAAATGTAGTCGATTTTTAATTTTGTTGCAATAACTGTAATTTAATGTTCTGAATTGTTGATACTATCATGCTTCTGACAAACAAATAAAACTCAGCGAATGTGACAGAGGCGGCACTGTTAGAAACATGTCTTATAAGGACGAAAGGAAGGTCACTTATCGCAGGCTTATGCTTGAGATGAAAGATGACAATGAAATCATGTTATCAATTTTTTTTTGGTTTTAGCTTTAATTGTCAAATTGATAGAAGCAATAGAGTCCTCTCCCTCTTTTTTTTTAATAGATTCTATGTCAAATGAAATGGCTGAAGCACACTAACAAATAAGATAACAATCTGATACAGGGCGACCAAATTGTGCATGAAAACATGATGTAGTCCTTTTGGAATATCGGTTCACAACGAAAATTGCGGTGGTACATGCCGGCTTGCTTATCGACGGAAACAATTCATTTTGAATTGAAACCGAAAGAAGGATAAAGCCATTAAAATCCCGCTTCAATAAAAGTGTAAATTGACGTTTTGTTGTTGGATCTTATGCGTCAGTCGTTGATTCCCAAGCGCAAAGAAAGAAATGTATTTTACCGTTGGTAATTTTGCCTAGAAACGACACGAAACCAATACGATTAAAAAGCTCTTAACTTTTAGTTAAGAGCTTTTTACGAGATGTTATAAAGTATTACAAGATTTACCTCAAAAAATCATTTTACCGTGCACGATTCTACCCACAAGAGGAAACGCTAGTTCTTCGTAAAAAAAGATAAGACATGAGAACTTAAACCAAATTACAATGATAAATACGTTACGTTTGTATTATGGGTGAAAGAGTAAATTAAATCAAAAAGATTAAATTCAAAAATAGTCAATGAATTAATATGGTTAGATTTCCGAATATTTTTACCAGTTAGCCAGCGAAGATTTTTTAAATTTCTATTTCACTCAAACTCAAAGATAATTGTTCATAAATTTGCATTCGATGGAGAGGAGCGGATGAAAGCGATGCCTTTTGAAAGAGTTTTTGGAATACCGATTTCAATAACGGAAAAGCCATCCGACTTGACAATGAAGGAAATAGATCGATGGTCATGGAAATGAAATACACGGAATTTTAGTCTGATTTGAAATTTGATTTTAGTATCTATATTCAAGTTTAATCGAATATTTGTTTTATCTCTTGTTTTCGTTCTAAAATTTTTCCGTAAAATGTTGGATTCTGTTGCATGTGCTTCATGACACATGATAATTTAGTTGGCTTGGAAATAATACGAGTATTTTTAATAATTAAGACTATTGTACGTTTTCCAAACTAAAAATCAACTCCTAGCCTAATACAATTTCATAAAATATTAAAGACATTTGGTTAAAAAGCACGAGTTTGTATTAATTTTCTTTCAATTTTGAATGCATTTGCGCAGCGAAATTTGTCTATTTACTTTGCACAGGATTTTCGTGCAAAACATAGAATTCACCATCCAAGCAGCCGATAATAACCTTTTGTCGATGCTTCCATTTATTTAAAGAAAAATATCAATAGAATTTAGTAATTGCATGCTAATGACAACTCTTATCTTCCTGGCTTGATGAGGCATCATCGCGCATAATTTATTCCAAACATTTATCAATCTTACTTAAAAAGGTAGGATTTAGACACTGGAGTATTTTTCCTCAACTCCTGATGCGGTAACATATCAGTGAGTCATTTCGCAAGAATACAGCTGGTATTAAGGTATGGCTTCTATTTTTAGTCATTTTTCTGATATCTGCAGTATCGAAAATTTAGGTTATATATGTTTCGATAATGATTAGTCTAAAAAGTCTGTCTCAGCCACAAAAAGCGTGGATGATATTACCTGTCTTCTGAAAAATACGTGCCATTTTTTGTTTCCTTGCGAAGAGCCAATTTTAAGGCTGTCCCTTCAAATCAGTTAATCAGTATTTTTCAAGGTAATATTTCTATAATGTTTAACGAAAACTAAAAGAAGGGTTCGGATAAATAAATAAATAAAAAAATAAATTCGTAAAATGATTCATCTTTACTAGCAAGGTAAACAGCAAATAAATAGCCGAGTCGTTTGAAGTTAATGAAATGGCCGTGATTCTCTCATCTTCACCAAATCTGCTTATGGACGGAGGCGATGTATTTTTCCTCGTCATTTCTAATTACGAAGCTCGCCATGGTCAGATTAGCTTTACAATAACTTCGATAAGATTTGTCGAACGATGTATCAAGAGATATCCCCCTACCAAAAATCGCAGGAAGTGAGAAATTTAAAAAACATTTAAAAAGGTAGGTTTTTTATTTTGTCGGGTGTTCACCGCTTCGGGCCATTCAATTTTTACTGATAATTTCGGTAGCTCTAAACAGTGTTGGCGAAATTACTAATTTATTCATGACCGGCTGTAAGAGTAAAGAGTATTTCGCCGAAGAAATATTGTTTATTAAATTCAAATGCGAAAAAAACTTGGAGAATTATACATCAGTGGGTGATTAAAAACTCATATTTTTTGAGCAATTGCTGCCCTAAATTATCAAAAATCGACATATTATTTTTCAAGGCGAAAATTCACCAAGTTATGTTTTTGTTTCTGTCATAATCAATTCATAATCATGGGCGAAACTCATTCAGCCCTTCATCAAGAAATTAAGATTTTTTTGGCAGTCGAGATTCTTGATAGGATTTCATTTATGAAAATTAAAACAGTTTCTGGGAATGAACTTAGTAGTAAAATCAGAATCTTTCTTTGCTTTTTTATTACGAAATTACCACACGAAATGAGATATTTGGGTTTTTATTTAAAACATGCGCTGTCAATAATTTGTCATTCAGTCATACGGGGATTTATATTTAAAATTTAATCTTAATCCTTGGATAAAAGCTTGAAGTATGCAATGAAGATAAAATTTTAGGCTATTTGGTTATTGACCTAGGTAAATAAAATGCCCCGCCAAAATATTGATAAATACACAGCGAAAAGTCTTGTTATCACTGATATTCAACGCGTCCATACTTTGAGAGTAAACCGCAAAAACCGATAACACCGTTTGGGGATTAAAAAGTACTAAGAGTCTGCACGGAATGAACTAAATCAAAAAATAAACTTCTGAAAACACAGAACTGAGTTCGCTTCAGTTTATTTTTTAATATACAAGGGCAGCATATTTTTTTACTGATTTTAACAAGGTGTGGCATAAATCTCAGGGAAAGCGGGCCAGCTTCACCTGCATTTACTAGACGTTAGGTTGAAAACATCTTTCAAGTTAATTTATACGTATTTTGTATGTATTGTTTAAAATGCCAAGCTTTCTAAATACAGATAATTTCACGCATACATTAGACAAAATTTGTTATCCACCGATTTCCGAAAAAAGCCCTCGGATTCAATTGCAAATTCGTAAGTAATTTTCACAATGCTACCATCAGAAAAGATTACTTAACACTTTTTTTTCTTAAATCACTTATTGTTTGTACAGTTGCTTGTGCGCAAGAGAGGCTAAAGAAAATGCAAATTCTATAAATCCAAACTGCTTCAATCAGCGTAAACCGCATGATTAGTTAAATCCATTCAGTGAACTGATATGTCGCATTTGGGCGAGTGACTCGGTTGTTCGGATTAAACTGACAGGTAGGTGAAATGTGACTCATATCATTGACCATCATTTAACGTCAGTATACATCATATGCACATTGAGAATATTCAGTGTTAAAGCAAGTTACTTTTCGTGTTTAAAATGTGCAAAGCCACTAAGCTTCTTCGCTTGTTTTACGGCGGTGCCCTATCATTACATGTTATATTAATGTAAGTATAACAACAACAACTTTATTATTAACCTTTATATATAAAAGCTAAAGCTAAAAGGGTGTTGGCTTCCTAAAATAGCTAAGGAGTTAACAAGTCTAGGAAGCCAAAATACATAGAATAAATTACAGTACTAGGGTCAGAAAAAAAAAAACAACAACAAAAAAAACAACACAAACATGCACTCATATTGTAACTGAAAAAGGGAATAAATCAAATAAATAGGTAGATAAGGCGTTTTCAACCAGATAGAGTAAAAATAATGAATTGTTACAGAGAATATTCATAGCAACTTTAAGCCTATTCTTCTGCTATAAAGAATAAAACTTATAAAATAATAAAACGTAAAACGGCTTGCAAAGTTACATAGCAAAAATCTAACTACAATTTACATTTTGGAGTTTTTGAACGTCTTTCGAAATCTGCCGAGTCTAGTTTGTCCCCCAAACACACCGCATTCAATATATTATCAAGTTTATTTATTAGGCAAACTGAAAACGGACACAAAGCAAAAAAAGCAAATGTGCAGATGTCGGTAGCTCATAGCTCTGCCTTATAATACTTACAATGCTAAAAAATTACATAGCGCAAATTTTATTAAAAGTAATCAAATGTGCTTTACATGGATAAAAAGATAAAAAGTAAAATGATGACAATATTACACTATATATACAAACTTTTCAAACATATGACATACAAAACGAGGGAGAGTAGTGTATTGGTCACTGTCGCGTACTTCGTATCCCCCCACCTCGCTGTTCCGCTGCCTTACCAAAGATATTGGGAAGAGAGGGGGAGCGGAGGGGGGGGGGGGCTGGTGGGGTCAAATGCAGTGGTAAGGGATTGGTAGAGTGAAAGGCTAAGTAGAGGGGAAAGGTTGATAAAAATCTACGCTGGTTGAATTGGACAACGTTTTACTTTTGGTCTTTTTTGGCAGAACATCTATGAGGCCTATTTAAAATTTTACGAGTAATCTGCTTTTTTTGTTTAGTGTGAGATATTTGAAATATATTTCTTAGTCTTGTTATTCAAGCGTAAACTTGTCCCTGTGCAAATACTTATGTAAATTAGAAACTTCTTATGGTCCTTTTGACACGAAAGATGTTTATTAAGTCGTAAACGCAATATGTCCAACTTTGCACGTAAATTGCTTTCAGTGATAATGCAATCCTGATTAGTAATCACTGCAATTTTTTGGATTTTCCGCTCTTTTTAGCGAGTATAAATTTGTTTTCGATTTCGGAATCGAATCAGAAATTTCAAAACGCAGCAAGAACGTTTCAAAGCAGGGGACACACGTCATCGCATCCGCCAAATTGAAATCACACAGTCAAGTGTGATTTCGACCAGCGCATTTTCGCACCTACGGACACCCGTTTGTTTGACTTTCGTGGCTGCTTTCCAGAAACACCCGATATCCGTGTTTTTTGAGCCAAACGACAGTTTAACTATAAATACTTGATTTTATAAGTAAGCTTCTTTAATTTCAAGCTGATTTTTTTTTTGGTTTTCAAGCGTAGAACTAAAAACAAGCAATTTTATGACCATTTAAAAACAGTGAAGTGAAAAATCAGGATGGTTTGTACGGGAAAAATTTCCCCATCCAGCAACGATATTACAAGCCAGGCTATACCTTTAATATAAAATAATGACTTGTGTAATGCATGAATGTTTTGTAGGTGGCAAAAGATGTGATT
This sequence comes from Oculina patagonica, assembly GCF_052425735.1. Taxonomy (NCBI): domain Eukaryota; kingdom Metazoa; phylum Cnidaria; class Anthozoa; order Scleractinia; family Oculinidae; genus Oculina; species Oculina patagonica. The sequence continues at coordinate 16,374,345 of NC_135762.1, forward strand.
CCTCGCAAAAGCGATGTTATAATTCAAATTGACAGTAAATTACAATTTAATGGACTTTATCAGCTTTTTAAAAAAAATCCCTTTGAATGACAATTCAATTCACATGTAAGTAAGAATCCAATTTTGTCTGGTACACTTTATTCTGCTATTTATTTTCCGTAATTACCGGTTTTGATTTATGTTTTTAAAGTGTTGAAATCCTAAATCAGAGAACCTGTGGTCAATTCACACAGACGTATTTCTTAAGGACATTCCTTGGTTTTGTTTCCAGTCTTTAAACGTTCCCAGTTTTGACGATCTATCCATTTTGATTTCCATTACAAACTCAGGCTATTAGCAGACTAAACAAAACCCGGAATTTTAAAGATAATGTGATAGCTTTGTACTCTGTATTCGTGTTATTAATTTCATAAAATTATCATAGATATATCCACCCCGGAAAATATAGGTCTTCCCAAATGGTAAAAGATATGATCCCGAAAAACGTAAAATATCGCCAACCAACAAATAAATCATGCTATATGAAATACCGCCCTTCTTAGCGGGAAAATATCTCACGTTCTTGTAATTGGGTAATTTTGATTGTTGATAGCTATTGATTTTTTTTCTTATTTTCATTGACCGGAAGGTTTAAAATAAGATAATAATTGAGAAGAAGGAATATCTTTAAGGAAAATTAAAGTTTAAATCAAAACATGAACATTCTTTATGCAAACTGAAAAAATCCTAACCGAGTATTGGATAATCCACAAAGAAAATTTCCAACTGTATTGACTTATGATCTTCACACAGGGATACTATATTAATTTACTCGAAAAAATAATGAAAATTGTGTTTTTGAGGTCATTCTTCAGTAAAATCTGACTATAAGACCATGGAGAAATTTCAATTTCCGTGATAGGGATTTTCATCAGAATAGGTAAAATATAATACGGTAATGTCAATTATTCAGTCTGGTTTGTGCCCTGCTAACGATAACGACACTGATAACTAAAAACAGCTTTTCTTATTTCGATTTTTTGATGATATTAATACAGGTAGTCTGAGGTTTAGTTTAGATTTTTGTTTATTTAGTTTGTGGATCGAGCCCGTTCGAGGTTTGCTCTAGATCTCCAGTGTAAACGACAAAAACTGTCATCATTGACTGCAATCGACTGTCAAGCGGAGCATACTTGACGTAAGTACATGTTTCCTGGTTTGTTTGAGTCGAATACACTGAAATGCAAACATTGAATACAGATCATTCTGACTGATATAACTAGTTCGCTAGGTTTCACAGGATTGTAAACGTTAGGAATATGATTAAAATGATCTTGATATCCGTCGATGTATACATTTTCTGAAAAAAGGCCATTTTTATTAGTTACCCTAAAACGTGTGAAACCATTCAAATGAGAATGAGTTTGAAATGGACCTGTAGGAGAAACTCATTTTCATTTGAATGGTTTCGCACGTAGACTCGTTTTGAAACAGAGGCAAAGGGTAACTCAGAAATGGCCTATTTTTTTTTTTTCAGAAAATGAATACTTCAGCGGATGTCAAGAGCATTTTAATCACATTCCTAACGTTTGCAACAAACATCGAAAATTCGCTGTGAAGAATACAAAATAATGTTATTCATAGCAATTAAATCACTCTCTTCTAAACAAATTTGCCTTGTTAGTTAAATAATAATTGCACTCGTTTGATTGAATTTTCATGCTCATTATAGCATATCAGCCAGGGTGAATTAACAATTCACGTTGTGATTGGAGCCACATAATTCACCTCTTATGAAAATGAAGTGTAATTTGTTATATCACTGAGATGTCGTTCATTTCACCCAAGTTCTTTTTTCGAAGGTCGTCTTGTACTCAATAACAAACCGATCTTTGGAGATATTACATTTCAGGAAGGTTGTTGTTTACTGTTTGTGGCTACGCCAGTTTCAAGTGAACTAATTATCGTTACTATCTAGTTAATTTATTTACCATCGGAAATTATTTATGATGAATAAAAAAATAAATATTTAAGAACTAAAAATGTCAAAACTTTCAGCAGTTCTCGTTTGGTAAGTCGTCAAAGGGAAAACAAACAACCTAAACGTAGGATACGAAGTATAAACAGGCTCTACGTCGAGGACTTAGGATCGTAGGATTTCATGTTTTTTTTTGACATTTCTCCAACAACTAAGTCCACGAGTTTATATGTTGGGGCCGTGACTATAAATTATACCGTTTTTATAAGAGGTACATTTGGACCTTCACAAGAAGCGAAGGAGATGGGGGTGGGGGTGGGAGTGACTCGGTGGTGATACTGGTGGTGGGGGGTCATGTTTGGGAGAGGTTACTTTCGGTAAGAGAGTACCTTGTTGTGGGATGTATACGTTGTAAGGTAATGAATTTAGAACTCCTCACAGCGGAGATTAAGTGAACATATATGTAAAGAAGTTTCCGATAAACGGACGGCAGAAAAAGTTTCCGCGACAAAAGAAAACAATATAGATCGTTTTACGAAACAGGTCTCACGATAGCAGGGGGGTTTCTTTGTTAGTCACTGTTTTACCGAACTGATGCCAACTGTTTTTTTTTTTTATGAACAGTATAGTGGTTCGTCAAACAAGCAAACATGTCCAAGTATCTCAGTGAAATAATTTAATGTAAAGCAGCCTTTTGCGACAACTGGCGCAAGGGAATTGAAAGCGATGATGATGATCTAAAATAAATACGGAAACGAAAAGCATAATGACATTCGTAAAATCGAAACACGGTAAACAAGAAAGACCGACACATCTAAAGGCCTCATAAGTAACTTTAACATTCCTTTAACTTTTGTTTAATGTAGCCAAAAGTATTAAAAGGTGTTAAAACCAATCAAATAAAGTTTGAGCATGTTAAAGCCGGTTTGGTTAACTGACAGCTCTTTAACATTTCAATTGTTCCAAGAATTCATTGTAAAAGCACAGTTAACGACTGCTGTGCACATGAGCTTGCAAAGTTTTATCTTGTATACACATGTGTGCATGGCTCATGCTAATAAACAATTATGGCTGCAAGGTGCATCGAGGAGCTCTGGTCATTTCCATGTCTCACGCAACTCATTTTTGCAACTTTGTCGAAGCTCTGTCGAAATCGTTTGGCAGATTCACACTCAATGGATCTCTTTGAACGTGATCGCACATTAAAGACGCTAAGTGTTTGATAGGGGCCTGAAAAATCGTTCTCAAAAAAATGCCAAAAATCTGACAAAAAAGAGGTGGGGGGTGGTTGAAATGTCTGTTTATTGAAGACATTTCCATCATGCAGAAAAGGTAGCTGCGGTAGTGTCAAAGTCTCGGTTAAGTGATTGTTGCCAGCCTGTAACGCCTAAATATTCTAATAGCAGATTCTCGATTGCCTTTTGTGTCTTTTACAGCTTTGTAATTATTTGTTTTGAATGGACAAAATGTCCGGTGTTGTTTAAGCTCTGCTGGATCTCACTTTAAGAACTAGTTTAATACTGAGGTAAGCAGCCCACTGCAACAGACTGGGTGAAACATTGAGTGTTCGTCAACGACTCGAGAAAATCCTCACTAGGGCAGACCAAAATCGATCAGGATGTTTGTTCACTGAGACTGCAGAGCACTTTATGACGCATAGTATACCAACGTGATATGTCTGACAAATGTTTTCGCACTGTTTGTCCCTGTTGACGAAGTTTGTCTCCAAAATGTATAATTTGTTAATCGGAAACTGCAGAAAGCCTTGAACAGTGTCATAGGCAAGTAGTTTACTAGTATAGACACTAAAGCATCTAGTTAATAAAATAGCTGAAATAGCTACATGAGAAAAGATAGACAAAACATAACTTGATTTGGAAAATCGGATTCCTCTAAAAAGAAAACGATTCAAGCCAATAAAGACTTCATGAAAAATTTCTCAATCCGGTTAAAAAACGTTAAGAAGTTTAGCAAGCAGGGATTTTTAAAAGTAAATACATGTAATGCTATATTATCAGTTCAGAGTTTGTCAGTGCCCTTTTAGCATCCGATATACAGCGATGAAAACTTGCAACAGATTGTCCTCGTCGAGATCTTTCTTGATGATGGATGTGTCCTGATAGGTCAGATGTTGAGAGCTTGTTCGTGATTTCGCATTTCCCTAAAGAAAACGGCAAAGGCTGTGGCTTTGCACGTTCCAATCGTCAGACCAGTGAAATCTCAATGTAAGTATATGTAACTAGAAAAATTACACTTAGGGTTTAGCAGATATATACACAATAGGTTACGTAGACGTTTTGCGTTGTATAGGTCCCATAGAGTTTGTTTTATAACGCTGTGATAATAGGCTTAGAGTAAAATAATAATATTACTATCAAATGTAAGAAGAGAATTTTATTAGATTTGATACGATGGGGCCAATGACTCGAGACAGTGAAAGTATTGGTTTAACTACAAAAAATATATACCTTTCGTTGTAATGTTTAAGAAAAACAGTGCATTTGAGAACTCTTCTTTTGCGTTTTTTCCTAGAGCAAAAGATGGACTAACGAAAGGAAGGAGTTTTTTTACGATATCAGTGTCCAAATTTTGGCATGCCTTTTTTTTACTATTTCCTAAGCAAAATTTTAGTTATTGCCTTCCTGTGCTTTGACTTTTATATTACGCGGTGATATATACACTCCGCAACAACTTAAGAAATATTTTCGAGGTTCAATAAAGTCGGTTTTGCGATCTCAAAACTTGAATAATTTGAAGTATTATCCATATTTCATTCAGCTACTTTGGTAAAATTTAAAACAGACTTTTTTGTCGTTTTCTTAGTATCTCTGTTTACCAGGTTCGTAAACGAGTTTGAATATTCCGTTACATGCAGCACCAACAAGTTTGAGATTACGATCGGCTGGGTTTCTAAATGCTTGCTAATTGTCTTGTCACTTGTAATCAAACCGATCTGAAACAAAGCTGGAATGATGGAGATTGATCGTTAGAAAATTAGCAAGCACTGAGCAAGCAGACAACAATCGCTGGCACAAAAAATAAAAGAAATAACTTGGTAAAATGTAACTTCAGACAAGGATAGTGGACAAAGTGCTATCAAACATTTCTTCGCTTGGAATGTCGACATATTCTAAAAGAAAAGAGCTATAAGACATAAGCTGTTGCTATTGAGAAACTATACTAATCTGGACCAAATTTTAAGATTATTTTTGAATCAAATTTAAAACATATTTTTCCCATTGCCTGATATCTTTGTTTACCAGGTCGGTAATTGATGGCGGTAATTCATTTCGTGTTCGGATTGCCCTTTTGGAATGCACCAAAAACATATTTTTCGTATCATGATCTGCTCGCTCTTTAAATATTTAATTATTTTAATTTGTTGTTCGAGGACTGTAAGGTATTATACTGTCGAAGAATTTGTCGAGAAGAATTAATAGATAATCCTATAGCTTTCAACTGCGGAACCAATATGGCGATCAATATGCTATCAGATGAGCTTATCAATCGAGCCCGGTACGTACAGTACTAATTACTTTATTTCTAGATTTTGCTAAAAATTTAAAGCGTCTTCCGCTTACGGCTCACGATAGATTTCACAAAGAATGCAGTCGTGCGACTTCCGTCCAGTTGTTCTTAGAAATGTTTTTTTTTTCCGTACTATTTTCAGCATTTCATCCAAAAATAGCGCTTTGTGGTCAAAAGATTAGGGCTGCTATAGGTGGGCGCGTCTGTGACGTGAGTGAATGCGTGAAAAGAAGTCTACGAAGTGACCTCCTTCCTGCCCAGAAAAAAATACTGTCCGTAAAACTGACATCACGGGTAGTGTCGGGAATTTTACAACAGCAAGGTAGTCGAGAAGAGCAGAGACAATTCCGAATCACGGCTGGTGTTTGCACTCATCTGTTCCTAATTTTTTTTTAAAAAACTAAGACTTACTTATATGGTTCTTTCTTTTAAGTGCACAGCTCTGTACACCATGCAATGGTTCCTCCTGAATAGAAATAGTTGAATGGCGACCATGCAGCTATTCAAATAAAAGTTACTGAGCAATATAAGCAGTATCTGTACTGTAGAAGTTGGTTGTTAGTTTCATTTTAAGTATGGGGATCATACAAGATGAAGCTTTTGAGCGGTATGTTTACTTGGTGCACTTTGCTCTCAAAATTTTGCGAAATGAAATTTGTGAGTATTGCAAGTTCGAACTTGGAGACTCTTGGGTTAACATGGTTAAATCTTGAACAAAAGAATTAATAAAAGAGAAATATCAGAATCTGAGCTTCCTAGAATTTGCTGTATAACTTGATGTTAAACCTACCTATCTATTTACGTATCCCAAAGAATTTTTGCCCTTTTTGTCGTTAACAGTGCAGATACAAGACAAAAGAATTAGATTCACCGAAACATCGTCAGGAAGTAGAATTGAACTTCGCCAGTTGGAATGGTATTGTATCGAGTGTAGCGAATATATTTGGAGAGTTGACAAGCTATCATAAAATTAATTTTAGAGCAGAAATTTTTAGCTAGACTCAGGCCACTCCGGTCGCGATTGACAAGAACATGATTGCCACGTTTTCCTGTGGTTCGAAGATCATGTTGTCTTTTAAAGTTTTGCATGAGATCTCCTGCTGCACCGTCACTATCGTTGTTGATTGGTACAGAAACGGGTACATAAAGTGTACATGTGGCTACAGCTGCATCCCCAAATAGCACACTAACTGACGATTTACTTTTCTTGGAAAGAACCCATGCATGGCTTCAGTTGGAATCCTTTTTTCTCCCGTTTAAACCGCAGTTAGATACGGTAAGGCTTACCAGGTTATAGGTTGGAGCGCTCTGGTAGCTAGTGCCTCATTGACGTGGTGGAAGAAAGTAGATCTCTCCGAAAATGCCGCTAAAAGCGTCGCTGTTTCGATTCTGTCTTCCTTCACTTTCTATTTAGATACTTTGGTCGTTGCAGCTTGTTGCCAGGTTCTTCATGTATTTGAATCCAAGATAAAATTCCCAACACAGATGTTTCTCAAATTTGACCATTTACTGACTACGACTTGCGTTTAATCACATATACCACTGGCTATTACATTAATAGCATGTTCATTTCTTGGATGCAAATGAGTAAGGGAAGTTGAAGTTTGTTGCTTTTGTACGTAGTCTGAGTTATCTGAGGTAACCGAATAGTTTTAAATTGTTACTGTTACTTTATGAGTATTGTATTAGAATTCTTGAGTTTAGAAGATGGAATTTTTTGGCACTAGCTTGAGTTTTGGTGAAACGTGACATACGATATAAGTAAGGTGTTGTTCGACAATAAGATTAATCAACAATAACGTCAACGCCTATATCTTTTGCTGGGGATTCACCCTAAATTAGCGATTTTTGTGGCTTTTGTACACAGGGAGCAGAGGAGCCAAATTTGTCCTTTGTTAATATCAAAATATTTGATCTTTTTCGTGGCGCTTGTCAAACGTTATCCGATCTTTTTGTTTACGCGACGGTTAGCCCAACGGGAAACTCTTTCACCAGTTCGTTACGTAATCCCTATGGGTAACCCTTTCCGTTTTTTTTTTCGTTGCCCGAAACGAGCGTCGCTTAATATTCAAAGGTCCAATTTGGCTCTTCCGCTCCCTGTGTTTTGTATAAGTAAAAAGCAAAAAGTTCTTCTAAGAAACTAAAACCACAACCTCCGTTTCCCGGTGTTATAGACAAAGCCGTTATTACACAACCGAGTTTTTGCAGTTAAAATAGTGGTTGACGTACGATACTTATGTGAGTAGACGACTTTGTAGCTGAAGGTAATTTCAGTGTCATGCATACTGCAATAAAAAATCACAATTACAACTGGTCCGTCTGTCAGGTCCGTCTGCTACTTCTTTATCTACTTCCTAGAATCTCTCCATGCCATACGACACATAAGACTTTGACGTTCTCCTTCCATACATTCCGATTTACTGGTAGAGCTCTCCCACGGATGTGGAAGAACATAATTAATCAATCTGAGTATGGTATCTGGTAATGTAGAAAAAACTGGACTTCAGTTCTTTTGCTTAGTTCCATACCTGTCAGATTACAAAGATGGACGTCGAATCCATTCAACAATTGAAATCAGATTTTGTCAAATCGAGAGAAACGCAGACAATCTGTATACAAAAAATTAGGTAACTTCTAGGAGTCGGCCACATGTAATAGTGTAATAATAGATTAAGCTGATTGCTCTTGATTTAAGAGTCCAAGTTAGTGGTCAAAATTCTGTTCGCTAGGTTATAATTACTAAAAGATCTTGATAAACTTCATACCGGGGGAGTATAGACATAGGTCTGTAATCAACAATAGTCCACTCTTCTATTTTTCTATTTGAACAATGTAATAGTTAGTCTGTCTTCGAGAACATCTAAAATGATCGTGTAGCCGAGTTGCTTGTCAAACTACGTGTGGCCGTTTTGAGGAATTTGTTGGTTTCCCAGGGTCTAATATGTTCCGTTGTGATAACTTCCTTTAGGGCCTTGAAAATTGATTTTTATGTGACAAGATAAAATGCTAGACCGGCATTTCAGAGGTTTCTTTGTGAGTCTTTCCAAAGAAAATTCTTAGCATTCTATTCGACTAAATAATGTCGTTTACATCATCGGTTCTACGTATCGATACAAATTCAAATGATTTAGGGCGTTGGTTTATTGTTCTCGAACTATCGCGAGAAATCTTTATCTCTTTAGTAGCTATTTTTAATAATACTCGTTTACGACAAAAAAGTGACGCAAACCAGAGTGAAAATAATTCATGCATGGTACAAAAATTACCCATAGTACTTGCTAACTAATGATTATTTGAATTTGTCTTCAGAAAAGTATAACGAAATTATAGTAAAGTACTTCTCTACATATCTTTCATGGATGCTTTATTTAAAGTTATCGTTCGATGCAAAAGACAATCGGTTGAGGACATGCCTTAAAATTGCTCCATTTGTACCACACACGCAGTTAATTAATAAACTAGGACCGACATTTAGACATGACCAGAATATATTTTTTCTTTTGTGTTTTAAATGGGAAAGTTTATTACGTAGATGTTTTTGTGTTGAGTGTAATTAACGTTGAAGAAAAATAACCTTTGTCTTAGCTTGTGATCTAATTTCAATAAAGAGATCCAATAAAATTCACTGTTGAGTCCTGAGATTAAATTTTCAGAACAACAAAAGGTTGCAATTTGGCGGAAATAACAATTTTTGATAATTTTCTGGTACGCAATTTTTTTTAGAAAGGAAAAAAACGTGGTTGAAATTTGTCCTTTTTATTGCAGGTGCGATTCGAAGTTTTAATAACAACAACACAGCTAATGGGTTCTTGATAATTTAAAAAAATGTGCATTAAAACACCTTCGCCTGAAGCTGAAAATAATTCGATTAGGATATAAACGAAAACCGTGGAGAAATTAAAGAAAATGGTTCACAATGCTTCCCTTGTAACTTATTCTTATTAAATGCCCATTTTCGTTGTATCTTTCTTCCTTATGATAAACGACAAGGCGGCCGCTTCTTGTTTACAAAGCAAAGCCGAAAGTTTGGAGATTTAATATTGTTTTTTAAGGAAGTAATTTTCAAAGGCTGAAGCAAAATCTTCATTTTGTATGCAAATTTTATAAACGCGGAATTTCAATGAGCTCCATACGATATCGGAAATGTGCGCGGTGAGTGTGTTTGCAAAAACTCGCAAAAACATATAAATTGCGGACAAATTGTCACAGTCTTCATAAATACGGATTAGTCGGCACTGGTGCGGGAGACGTAATCTCAAGGGCTCACCAATTAAAGTGTGTTCTTAAGAGGATTGAAAACGGTTTTTAAGAAATCGAAGAAGATTTAATTTATTATCTTAATTTTTTTGTGAACTTACAGGTTTATGGGCAACGAGAGAAGTCCAAGCTACAGCTGAAGTGCGTGGAAGAGGAAAGCCTAGCTAGACTTAGTCTTACAGCACTCCCGTACACATTTCAGTACAGCGCCATTTTTCCCGCCGATTGCTTTAGTAAACTTCGTCGGTGGGGAGCAGTTCATTTGAATGGAAAATCGATGTTACTGTATCAAAGAAACTAACCACTTGATAACCCCAAACGGCGCTTGATAAAATCGCAAACCAATTTTCCTGCTTAAATGCGGCAGTGGTCATTAAAACGCAACGTCTAGAGCCATATGAACGATGCAAGTTAACCTGAGCAACTTGTCCAGCGACGAATTCTACAGCGACGGCGAGTCTGATGGCGAGATTCCATTTCTGGTGTTCGTCTTGTTGCTCATTGTTGCTACAGTTGCCGGTAATGGCTTCGTATTTATGGCTGTGTACACATTCCGGGAGTTGCGGACGGTGACAAATTACTTCGTAGTGTCCCTTGCTGCGGCGGATTTAGCTGTGGCTCTTCTGGCGATGCCCGTCTGGCTCATCAGTGCGCTAATTCCTATTGATAACGAACACGATCATTTGGTGCTGGACTTGTGCACCAAATGGATTGATCCGTTCTGCTGCACGGCTTCCATTGTCAACGCCACACTGGTTTCCATTGACCGTTACTGTGCTATCAACAGGCCTTTACGGTACAAAACGATGGTGACACCACGGCGTGCCAAACAGTCCATCGCAATAGTCTGGGGATTCGCTTTCGTTGTCGCTGGAATCTCCTTTCTGCAGTTCCACGAGGACCTCGCAGTTACCCACGGATACGTCATCTTTCTATTCGCGTCCTTGTTCTGTATTCCTCTAAGCATCATGTCGTTTGCGTACATTTCCATCTGCAGGGCGGCCATCAATCAGATTTCCAAGATGCAGTCTAATCGACTTGGTGCAGACTCTATTCGCGACCCAAAAAGGAGGCAGTCGTTTGAGCGGCGAAAGCGGTTCTTTAAAGAACTCAAGATCACTAAAATGCTTGCAGTCATTGTGAGTCTGTTTGTCATTTGTTGGAGTCCGTTTCTTGTGGTCACCCTTATCGAAGCTTTCACAACCGAGGACATTCCACTGGCTGTTCAAGGAGTCATCGTGTTTCTTCCTTATGTGCTATCGTGTGCAAACCCTTGGATCTACACTGGAATGAATAGGGACTTTCGTTTGGCTTTCAAGAAACTTTACTGCAACTCAAAGAATCTATGTTTTAACCGAGAAGGTGATGGTAACGAGCGAATGTTAAGACCACTTCCTTCGAGCACAGTCGATGACACTATGATTTCCAACGGGTTGCGACAAGGCTTCAGTTCTTTCAAAAGGATTTCCACTCGTGGACCAGAAATTAGCATTACCACCGTTTAGGTGTTCTGGTGGATGGATGTTGAAATAGAAGGCAATAACAATTAAGTCATTCAACGCCAAATGTCGGAACTCAATATTGAAAACACTATTTGGAAGCTAGAGGATGCCTTTCCTCTCAGACACTAAAACTAGACGTTTAAGCGCAGTTTAGATAGTGCATAATACTGAGACTTTTAGCTATTGAAGTGTTTGTGCTTGACCAATGGAAGTACTCGGAAAGACTCGACTTTTATGTCAAAAATGATAAGTATATTGAGTGTAATTCTCCATAACTGAAAACACCATTGGTAGACAAACCTTAGCTTTAAGACAAAGCCCATTTGCAGTAATGATGCATTGAGACAAAAAGGATTTGAGAACCAAAAGACCTCGAATTTTTCCGAGGATTGTTAGAAAAAAATGGTAAACGGAAAGCGATGTTTAAAATAGCTCTGAGAACAGGGTTGTTAGTTTGTTTGCGTTGGCGTGTGAATGCGTCAGTACTTTTAAGATATTCTAGATATATGTTATTAAGATATATATGTTGTAGACAGTTATGACAAAAGCAAAAGCACATAAGCTAAGCTTTCAGTTGGAGGTATTTCTGTGCCTTGCGAGTGTCATAGATAACAAGAAATAATAGCACAACAACGAAAAGTAACCAGCATCTATGACTTTTATCTCTGTGAATTTCGAACCCACGATTTACGTAACCAAAGGACTATTCAGGAACTGGTAGGCGTTGATAGACATAAGTTTCATTTTGCTGCTCGAAATTTACAAAAAACACGGCATGTCTGCGATTTCTCTGTATTTCAAGCATATTTTTCATGTAACAACAGAAATCTCGGAGTTACAATTTGCCGTATACTGTAAATAAAATGATTGTTCAAACCTGTTATATAGCTAGTTATAAATTGCGAATTTGTATCTAAAGAGAACAAAAATATCAAAACGCCGTTTGTAAATTTATTAACAACTAAATAGTTTGGAAAATTAATTCCAATAATTTTTTTTATGTGCAAGATATCACGGCACTTGGCGAAAAACACTGTCTGTTTACTTCCACAATAATAGATATCTCTTCCCATTAATTTATGATATTTGTTTTAAATATTGATATTCGGCTTGGCCGGACAAAAAACCATCGATACGACTGAAACAAGGACCTGGAAATAAACTGAATTCCTAAATTAAAGGACTTTATCGCGCACAAAATTGAAGAAATTGCTCAGGAGATGTCGAGGTTTGTTACTACCGGAACACGTGAATCGCACACCACGAACGCTCTCTACCATAAAAAATTGTGTTTTTAAAGATACATTTTCGAGCTTTTTTGTTAGAGATCACTGGGATTGCACCTATTTTCTAGATCTGGGCTCATTTCAAGCGTGAAAATTACATAAACATATATATTAAAATTACTATGAATATTTGCTAGATTGAAACACCAAACTTTACATTGTTCTGCGATATAAACAACGTTTAATTTATTTGGTTCAAACTATGGCGGATAAAGACAGAAACCACATCAAAGGGTTTCTAGAAGAAAATATTTTCAAATAACATCAGCTGCACACTACTTGATACAGTTTCGATATTTACTGAAAAATAAATCCCAGCAAGATCTTCCTTATTACAAAAGGGCCGACAAGAAGTTTGTTTACCGTTTCATAATATTCTTCTCATGATGTCAGACGTATTTCATAACAAATGCCGGAGGCTGTCTTGTGTTATTAAATAAGGATTTTTTTTTATTAAACCCGGGTATCCTTTTAGAGAAAATCCACCGTATAAAAACGATACGAAAACTTTGACGGCTTTTCAAGATTCCTGCGGATCAGAAATAACTTGTCGACACCCAATGGATAGACTTTTAGTGTCTCAACAGACACTATCATCGCCCAAAAAAATTCCCGTACAACGTCTGCCTTGAGAATGGAGAAAAAACTCCCATGCACTTGGAAATACGAATGGGATTAACATTTCACATGCCGGAGCTCAGCAAACCGAAAGCTTAATTTGACTACAATACGAGCCAGAATCATCTTGACTACATATCGAGTGGGTAGGTTTTATAATTTTCAGGGCGATCCTTTCTTTTCTGCCAAAATGTCTACGTCATGTCTGCCTAATTTTAACTTTTGAGTGAAATGTTATTTGCGCTGAAAAAGTTGATGATGATACAAGGAAGAAAAGTCACCTGTAAAAAGTTCTAAAAAACTTAGCAATGCCTGCCGAATACCTCATGAATGCAAAATGGCCATGGCTTTTCGTCAGATTAAAGACAAAAACTGATTGACTGTGTACTGGGATTGCAATTTTTTTGCATGTAAATAACAGCTAAAGCAACATTTACTGGACATGCCTGGATAAGAAATATCACTTTAAAATCCATGAAAAAAATCCAATATTGTAAATACACTAAAACCTAAAATTAACGCCAGGCTATCAACTTCCCTTGAATCACACACGGCCATAAAAAAATCGAAAAAGAAGGCGTGTTTTCATTTCCTCTATAAGATGATATGCATATCTTTGAGCTCAAACCCGTTCCCCAGGAAGTCACTTCACAGTCAACCGAGCACAATACCTTCCTTTGTGAGGCAATCTAAATCTGAGTTAGCAGTTACAGTTGGTTTCACGGTCACGATGCCAAAAAATCATATTGTTTTCGCCTAAACCGACGCATAGGCGTACAAGGCAGGGGGGCGAGAGGGGCTGCAGCCCCCCCAGTGCAGAACTTTTTCGGGCAAAATGCTTAGAATTCGGGCAACAAGCCTAGAGAAAAAATAGAAAATAAGCCGGCAAATCTCAACATTACGTTTAAAACGAGTCACATCAACAGAAAAGACACTAGTATTGGAAATAAATCGAACTTTGTGGTTCAAAAGTCCAAATTTCTCATTCATTTGCTTTTGTTTCCTCTCGGAAGTTGCAATAATCATGTTCGATTTTTCTCGCAAATTCTGCGTGACCCCTCAGTTTGATTCAGTTGCACTCAGCCTTTCCATAGCTTGAGCGTTTGCGCGCGGTGGATCCAGTCTAAGACCTTGAAACAAAGCTGCGATAGATAGCGCATAATACTTAGTTTGACCCAAATGGTAATTCTCAGGGCTAGCTCAAAACTTTTAACGAAATGTGTTGAATGTTTCACACGCTTTTGTATAACTTTCAAGTGAGAGAAAAACAATGTACGCCTATGAACCGACGTGTACATGACGACTGACATCTTTTAAAACTGAACAACGAAGACTACCATGCAAACTTTAAGCAGTTTCTGACTGAGGTAAAAGAACAAAAATTTATCTGAAGAAGAATGGACCACTTTTAATAACCTGAAAAAGACAGCAAATGTGATAACAGGTTAAAAATCGTGTTAAAATTGCTTGTGTACCGGCACTTTTAATTTTCTTTCCCATATATTAAAACACATTTTCACTCTAACGACCGGGAGTGTGCTTCAAAGTTCTGTCACAGAGGAAAAATTATCCACTTTCGGCAAAATTCTTAATGAATGCAACCGCACAGAATTCCCGGTGTTGAGTTGTCTTCAACTCCCTGCCTTTTATTACACTAGAGCAGTATTGAAATCTCTTTCTGGGCGTTGTTTAAGGCATTGTTTTTATCGGGGCTTCATATGATTGTACGTGCCGACAGAGTAAAGAAGGGCAATCTTTTTTTGCGACCAGATCTTTAAATAAATTTTTTAGTGAACGAGAAATAATTTAAAGCAATCGAATTTGGTTTGTGAAGTTAACCTTTTGTTTTTTCGATAATTCAAGTTACGAATTCCCGGTGTTGAGTTATGCGGCTTCAGCTCCCTCTCGTTTATTATGCTAGCGCAGTAAATCTTTTTCTGGGCGTTGATCAAGGTGTTGTTTTTATCGGGGTTTATATTTAATGTTACGTGTATATTTGAACTTAAGAGCTGGCTGACAGAGCAAAGAAATGTTAATGTGACCAGTTCTTCGATTAAACATTTTGAGTGAACGAGAAATAATTAAAATTATCGAATTTGGTTCACGTGAAGTTCAACGTTTGATTGTTAGCGACATAGGTATGCTGAACAAAAGAATAGCGTGGATAGCAGTGACATAACCAAAACCAGAAACACAAGAAATAGGAAGCGTATGTTGTGCTCACTTATTATACCTAATCGTACCTTTTTGGTACGCTTTGGCGGCATATCAGGCGAGTTTGGTTGAGCCATGGTTCGTATTTTGGCGAGACGTAGTCGAGCCAAAATACCCATGGCGAGACCAAACGAGCCTTATATGCCATCGAAGCGTACCAAAAAGGTACGATTAGGTATTTACCGTACCCAAATTCAGAATTAAGCGAGAAATTTCAGTCTGAATGTTCCAGTACTCGTCGGCAAACATCGCGTAATTGGCGAGCGCGCTCAAATTTAGTTTTGGTTGGAAAGTTTTTACTTCTTCTACTAACGGTAAACACCAGCTAATTTAAATTACGAGGCTCTGTTTTATTGGTTAAAACCTCTTTTCAATTCATCGTACGTTAACACTACTTTACTTGAAAGTGTCCATGATATGGTGGCATATCAGGTCAGTGAATTGATATCGTAGGATATCAGGACAGTAGATCACGCTTCTGATTGGCTACTTGCGAATTTGGGTACGGTAATAAATGAAACCAGTTCTTCTTGACAAACTGTCAAAACTTCTGAATGAGAAATTTGCTTCACTAGCCGTAAAAGCATTTCTTTCATATTTAAATTCCAAAAAAGCGTCCGTTTTGTTAAATGACATAACGTTTTTCCTCTGAGGTACTGCTTGTCAGACATAACATGTAGATTTTGTATAAGTCGACTCTTTTCCTGAAATGATTCGTCTTTCCTATACTTGTCTGCTTTTATTTGTGCGAACTAAAATCGGTTGTAGCTGATAGACTTTGATAAAATAACGTATAACGTCTTTCATGTGTTTTTTTGCTAACTCGGTGGCGGCATGACTAACCTTGAGGAAATTGAAATTTGTTTGAAAAATAACTAGTTTATTAAAACACAGGTATTTTTGGCATTGCGTAATGACTTCCCTTGGTAACTGCCCACCCACCCGACACGATATACTGGCACGAACGAAAACGTGTGAAAAGCATCATACAAATCAATCTACAGTGCATAGTTTGTTCAAAGTTTCTTGTTTTTCGTATGCTCTAAATTATCTTCAAAGACGTTTTCTAATAGGTATAGTTCTCAATCCCACCGAAATTGTTTTAAACATAGTTTGCGGTCTGTCAAAGAGTTAGGCGCCCTTTTTAAAAATTCAAAACGAGCTAATAACTCTCTCTAAAGGAAATGATACATTTTCTGTTTTTTTTTTTCTCGATCGTTTCAACCGTGATGAAGACATGTTTTAATAAAAATAAACCTCTTATCCCGCCGTTTGGGCATTGATTAATAATAGCAGATCTTACGAACACATTTAACTAAATTAATTCAATAAAAATGACAGTTAACCCCTGTTATGAGGGCGACAACGACAATTTTATGGTGTTTTGCTAACACCCAGCCGACAAAAATTAACATCTGGCCTTTTGAATGCTTCCTTTTTTCCTTAATTCTGTTTTTCCACTCTTTGAGACAGCTTACTCTGCGGATTGGTACTCTATTTTAAGAAACCGAGAATTTTATTAATACTTTTATTAAAAAATATATATCTAAAAATAGATAAAAGGAAGCATTTTTACGGTGAGCTATTTTCGATGCAGGAAATCAAATGTACTCTAAAAATAACTAAAAATTTCAATGTTTTTCTCCAATTTCTGTACTCTTGGTCTTTTCAATATTTCATTTTGCGGTTTCTTTTGGATCATGTTATTTTTAATTTAATGGGTTTGGAGAAATATCCCACGCAACTTCAATAACGGTCACGAACCACTACGTTTTATTTAATTTGTTTTCGCACACACAAAAAAATCAATTTAACGCCCTTTGCTCCACTCGGAGCCTAAAGGGAAAACTCATTAAAAGCCTTCTTCAATTCACGCAAAATGTGAAAGAGGGAGAGGTGGGTAGGGTTCGTATGCTAATAAACAGAGAGATTAAACACAAGCCGTTCTGCTGGCAAGTAAGAACATTGAAAACTTGGGTGAAGAAACAAACGTAATTCGAAAAATCCCTGTTACCTTTAAGTAAGTAGCCTGCGAATACAGCCGCCTCTCATTCGCGTCCCGCAACGAAGAGCGAAACACGAAGAGAAGAAGAAGTCTCTCTTCGTGTTTCGCTCTTCGTTGCGGGACGCGAATGAGAGGCGGCTGTATTCGCAGGCTATTAAGTAAGCTCTTTTTTGCCTCAGTTCTGTTTATTCCCTCTCAAGAGGGAGCTCTGATCAGTGGAAAAGACATCGAGTTGTCAGTGAAGATGCAGCATCTTTTTACGATCCTCCTGTTCAAACGATTTCTGATTCTTACTTTTCTTACAAGAACCCTTAGTTATAAATGGAGCTCAGCTCACGCACGCGCAGTGCAAGTGGACAGACAATCACGTGGCAACCAAAATTTTTCAGCTTGATGGTTCTCTGGCAACCACTTTCCTAGGGTCTCTCCCCCTACACCCCCAAAGCAAGGAAAGAGAGACCCTGGTTTGGTCTGATCACGTGTCTTTTTACAAATAAACAGCATGGGGAGGGTAGTGTCATGTTTGTCACTACTGATTCTATGGGGGAGCGGAAAGTGTTGTAGATCAAAACAACCGCACGTGGACGTGTTTTCCGCGGTGAACACTTTCGCTGCTCCGGAAGAAATGTCGAATGGGAATCTTTCGCGGACGCCAAAAAAGTTTGTAGACCATCTGCTAACATAAATTCAAGTTGCTGCAGGCTGTGTAAATCGGTTGGAGACGTATCCTGATCAAAGAACATCTTTACGAAAGGAAATCGCGCATTGCTTGCTGCTGCAGAAGACATCAGTTATGGTGAGACAAGATCAATTATTCCCACATCTATTAAGTAGGCCATGCGAAAGAAAGGAGGTAAGGCAACCTCAACGAGGTTGGTTCTCTGGTATAAGGCTCCGCTACAAATTTCCTGACCTTCTTTATCTCCTTCCCGGAAACATCGTGCACCTCAGAAATTCCACGTATTCTGGGTGAGTGTTGCCTCTAAACGTGCACTTGTTGAGAAGATTGCCACAGGAACAAAGGCTTTATAACAGTGTTCGACAGCGCCACTTGATTGAGACAGTGAGGGACAAATGTCTCTTCTACTTTGAGATAACTGATGGTTTAGTGACGAGATGTTTTGATACCGCGTTTTATTTACAGGTAATTCAAATTGTAGGCTAGGTACAGATCAGTCTTCGGTGCGTGGTCCCTACTGAGAATGGTCTCCGCATTGCTTTTCAAGATTGCGGCCGTTCTTTTTACTAGCCACCATTTTGAAAGACAATCCGAGGACCACCTCAGGACAAGGTTTCATTGGTATATGGCGGCAGTCCGGATCCTTGTAACCGACATGTCGAGAAAGAGAATCGCGTTGTCTCAACTTCTACATAGCACTTCCAGTTCTTATATACCTGCCAACCTTTTCCGACTCAAAGACACGAAATTATTCTGAAAGTGCCGAGAGACCACCCGAATATATCCGAAGATTTCAGAATTTCCCGGTCCCAGTCCCAGGATGTGTTTTGCCAAACACAGCCTCCTCACCAGTACTTTTCCTTTCTAAATGCATCGATGAGGTAAATGTAAAGAACATGGGGACCAAAAACACTGCCCAACAATTATCACAGCTAGAAGGTTAAGGGTCAAAGGTAGTACAGCAAACCTTTATTTGTACGAATAAAGTATAGAGTAATGAATAAAGTAATAAAGCATTACTACAACCAAAAACAATTTTGAAAAGAGTCACCGCACAGCTCAATTCAAATACATAAACAGCTGATGCAGAAAATAATTTTATGTCAATGTTTCTTTAGTTCTTAAGGTAAATTATTTTTGACGTATTTATTGTCCGTTTTTTGTTTTTTTATACACGTATTTATGGATCAGAACATCGCTAATTTATAGCTTAAAATCTCATACGTGATTACTCAGTTTAACTTACCTACATCCACTTAAATAATCATGTATCTTTTTAATGCACTTTCCGCCTTGATTAGGTTTCACTACTAACGGAAAGAATTCCTTCTTACATCAGTGAACATGTATGTGATCTATTAAGGTATCACGGAAGGAAAATTGGTGTTTTCGATCCAAGTCAAATTGTGTGCAAACCATCAGTGATAACCCCAATAAAGTATATATTTTCTGAAAGCTTATTGAATAAAGATTGTTATTTTGGATTTTGTTTTGATCATATAGACCATAATAAGCAACGTCAGCATTTTGTTTGCAATTATGATGTTGCGCAACTTTAGGTTTATTTTAGAACACATTTACATGAGAGCCAAAACTTTTATGTGGAATTTAATCTACATATATTGGTCTAAAAAACGGTGTCTCAGATTTTTCTTTTCTTGCTCCATTAATTTTTTATGAATTTTTAATCCTAAAGAAGCCCTAAAAATGCCATTTTAAAGTTTAAAAATTCATAATAAATTAATGGAGCAAGAAAAGAAAAATCTGAGACACCGTTTTTTAGATCAATATATGTAGATCAAATTCCCCATAAAAGTTTTGGCTCTCATGTAAATGTGTTCTCAAATAAACCTAAAGTTGCGCAACATCATAATTGCAAACAAAATGCTGACGTTGCTTATTATGGTCTATATGATCAAAACAAAATCCAATATTACAATCTTTATTCAACTAGCTTTTAGAAAATGTATACTTTATTGGGGTTATCATTGATGGTTTTCACACAATTTGACTTGGAACGAAAACGCCATTTTTCCTTCCGTGATACCTTAAGGTTAAAATCATTACTTCACAAGGCTGACAAGGAAAAAAAAGTACCCTCACTGCAAGAGCTTTAAAGGTTCAGTCTTCATAGCATGAAACGATTGGGAGAATTGCCTGTTCCACTGGGTGGAATGTATTTGATCCAGGTGTCTTTTTAATACAATTTAAAATGTAATTTTTTATTATTTCTTTAGTATAATTATTTCTATTTTTTTAAGAGGAGTTATATCAATAGGGCTAAACTCGAAACTTTCCTTCTAAAATTTATGTATATTTTATTATACATACCGGTATACATGTATATGAAATTTGAAATAAACATGTATGTTATGTTACAACTAATCAATTTCCATATGTTAGGTATTGTTAGGCACTTCATGGACAAACAAAAACTGAAATGTTTACTAAGAACCTTCTTGCATGGTCAGCATTTTAATGTGACCTTTAAGCTGACGCAAATACTGGAATGAACTATAGGAGAACTGCCAACGGAAATCCAAAAAAGCTCTATTCAAAAGTCTTTAAGGCATGCTCGAGGAGCCCAGTGGTAATGCTATATTGCACAATACAGTGAACAACAATCACTGAAAACAAGAACAAGCCAAAGTCCTTGAGGGCAGCCAAAAGTGCAGTGAATATAAAATTGACTTTGTGTGTGAATTCTATAGGAATTCCACAGAGTTGCAGGGCCACGGTTAGCATAGAGATATAGGCAGAATGGGATGTCTGAAAGATTAACAGAATAAAAAGATTTAAATTTAACCACATCGTTATCAAGTGTCAGCGAGTTGTTGTGGTGTTGATGAATTTAAAAAACGTTGCTAGACAGTACCTATTTTCTGATTGCCGGGTACCAAAAAACGCCGGGTCTCCAAGGTGGAGTTGAAAATAGGCCCATCAGGTATTTATTTGAGGTATAAGAAGCTGCAAGTATATTTGCCAGATACATTTTTGACAAATTGAAATAATGAATAAAAAACGATGTTTAATGAAAACAGGGCTCAAATACACTGCGGAAGTCAAATAAACGCTGAGTCCATCAGGCCAAGTTTGAAATAAATGCCAGGGGCGTCTAATTGAGAAAATACCGTATCTGAGTATAAATTACAATAATCTTACATGTAGTCTACGAAGGCTGGACTTTGGCAAAGAAAATAAAGTCATAAAATAAACAATTTTTTCAGTAGAAATGTGTAATACAGATGGGCGCCTCTACTTACAAAATACAAGTATTTATTTTCTGGTTTTGCAGGTTTAAAATGTAGAAAATTGAGTAAAAAAATATAAATATATTACTGATGTATCAGGGCTGCAAATAATTTTTTTCACTTAAAAGGACATATGTCTTACTAAGACACCATTTTGGTCGGACAAAACAAAATTGTGGTCGGCAGATTTTTATTCATCATTGCCATAAAATGATTTACAATCAAAAAATGTCCGGACATCATGTCCCACCACACTTGGGTTATCGTTGGACATAAGCAAATTTTGGTCCAATGACCGACCTGTTATTTTCAGCCCTGTGTACTTTTAATTTTCTACTCTCAATGAATAGTCACAGAAATCTACTGCTGAACATTAAGTACCTAATAAGTTAGAGGGGGGGGGGGGGGAGACAGGGGTTCAAATGATCCTGCTTATACTGCTATCTACATTCATCCTTTACCATTCTCATTTGTTACTCAGATAACAAGAATTGGGACATTCCTTTAATAAAGGGCTGATGGTTAGCGAGTTGGACTCCAGATCAAGCAGTCCAGGTTCAAGCCCTGACCCAGGCCATTGTGTTATGTTCTTCAACGAGAATCTTTGCTACTGGCATATTAAATGCTTGCTGAGGTGTAACCTCTGTGATGGACTAGCATCCCATCCAAGGAAGAAGTAGAAACACAAAATAATCTCTTCCTTATCACTTCATGCTATATTGTACACTACAGTACATGTACTGAAATTGAAGATAAGCACCAAGCCTGATGGTACACTAGGCTTAAATGCAGACTGTACCTTACCATAAACAAATTCTCATAACTAATACTATAATAAATGTATAAAGAGCAGTAGGGAGAATTGCTACTTAGTGTCTGAACACTAATTAGTGTACTACAAGTGGCTACTTACCTGTCTAAAGCTTGGTACACATACAAACAATAGTTGTAAAGCCAGGAATGGCCATATCATAGACTGAAACAAAAAATAAGAATAAGAATTAATGTAATGAGAACAAACGGATTAAGCCTCCAAGCAACCATGTATTATCTTTTCATTATACATGTACCAGGGCAGCCTCGAGCCAAGTGGCGCATTGGGCCGGAGCTTATCCTGGTTTCGATAGCATTAAGCAGCTAGGAATATTTCTACTTCCCCCCTGGATGGGATGCTAGTCCATCACAGTGTACCCCCCCCCCCCAGCATTATTTCACCGGTACTCATTTATACACCTGGGTGGAGAGAAGCACTATGAGAGTAAAGTGTCTTGCCCAAGAACAGAAAACAATGACCCTGGCCAGGCATCTACCCCGGACCGTTCGATCCCGAGTCTGGAACGCTAACCATTAGGGACTGGTCAATAAGTACCAGGGGGCGGGGGGTGGGCCGGAGCAATTGGAAAAGTGATGGTTCCAAAATTTGTGACCCACCCCTTCCTCCTGGCTCAAAACTGATTGACCCACCCCTGGTAGGGGGTTAAAAATTACATGACCCACCCCCTTTGCTAAAAAAATCAAGGAACCAATCTTTTCTTTATTATCTGTTAAGGGTTGGAGGTTTTTGATTTGACATAAGTTTTTTTAGTGAAATTCCCTACATACAGTGTATAACACCCTGATTTTCGCTGATGGACACTGCTGTTCCATGTACGTCTTTTCCCGTTGCTTAACACAGCAAAGAAGAATGAATTTGTCACTTCTTATACTAGTCTGTTGTAAGTTTTCACATATTTCTGTGTAAAGTCCATGGGAAAATTTAGACACAAACATATGCGAAACCTGAAACAGTATGTAATATTATTTCATAAACAAATATTGAAGAGTTCATATTTTTACACAGAAATTGATAACAGAAACTACAACCACTGTCCATCATTCATATTTGCAAAGTGTTTGAGTTTACTGGTATTAAAAGACTTAAAGCCCAGCGTGAAACTATGCTGGTTGAAGAGAGACGGGTAAACCTGATGTTATGATCACAAACCATCTAGGGGGGTCAGGGGGCATGCTCCCCCAGGAAATATTGCAATTCCTGCATTTTGAGTGGAATAACTGTTTGATTAAAAACGCCCAAAGAATTGCAATACTTGTGCTCCCCAGCTGTTTCGACACGTACAGTGTATCGGCTACCATATTTGTGGTCAATGGTATATGAGCTCATATATATGTACCATTGCCTGTTTACCAATCAAAACTCAGGAATTGCAATATACCATTGCTAGTCTTTAATAACAATCTATATTTCCCCCTGCATTGATCTCTAAAGTATACATATGCCTCTTTTGTCATTTGGTATGCTCAGTTTAAAGATTTTTTCATATCTATTTTGTAAATTTTAATTAACCGCAGGTCCACATCAGCTTTATGCTGCCTTATTCCGACTTGCATAATCAAATAAATGATGTATGTATGTATGTATGTAGTTATCTCCTACAAGAGAAATCTAATGTTTGACCCCCAAAATTTCCATATTGATCAGATGATGTACCTCTACAGGCAGCAGTGAAATGTATCTCATTGGTTATTACATGCATAGCTATTAAATTAGCTGTATGGACAACAGCTGATCAGACAATGCACTGACCTCAGTAAAGCTGTGTCATCAGCGCGGAACTCTCTGGGTCAAATTTCACAATCTCTGGGGTGGGTGATAAACTGAGTGTGTCTAAAGAGGGTAGCAAAGGGTTTATACGTGACACGTGAAAAGGGCAAAAATTTGTCCGTGACGCGTGAAAATAGGGTAAAAATTATACCGTGACGCGTGAAAATAGCTAGAAAAAATACGGGATTCATGAATTCTGCTGTTTCAAGTAAGCGTGACGCGTGAATTTGGTTAAAATTTGTGCGTGAAACGGGATCACGACACCCCCTTTGCTACCCTGTCTAAAGAGATGTCTGTTTGTTCATACCCCCTTACCTCTGACTGAAGCAATACCCTTTCAGAACTGTCAGGATCTTGTTTACTGTTTGTGGAAAGTAAAACTTCTAAGTTCACGTAAGTCCACTTGCTCACCAATAAAATGGCCAGGGTGACATTAAAAATAACTCGAGTCCAAATTCGGGATTCTGAACTGGAAGATACGTCTTCGGTTGTTTTGTTGACGCTGGTTCGCGGAGAATCTTCTTGGTGACTTGTTGCTTCGGGTAAATCTTGAAATTCCTTGTCCACATAATTTCTTTTATCTGTTTCTACATCTTGTGACTCGCAAACAGGTTCTTTTGTTGTATCCCTATTGATAGTTTGGTCTTCTACGTCTTTTCTAACCGACAAAACATCCTTCTCTCCTACAGTACTTTCGCTTTCTTTGGGGTCAACATCGAATTTCTTTTCGTTAGACACATCTTTTCGCGTTGAAGCAGAATTTAAGACACTTTCAGATGGTTCGAGCTCTGACTTTGAAGTAGTGTGATGGATTGAGCGAGTTCCTAAAATTTTCTGAAGACGCTCCTCGCTATTTTGTAGCAGATTTTTTCTCCTTCTGGCTTCTCGGCGCTCGGCGGCAGCCATCTTGGAATCGGAACAGCGGAACGGGTCAGCGGAACGACAGTGGAAGCTGAAGTGATGCCCAGTCTACCCGCATCCCGCGGCCTAGAGTAGCGAGTAGCTTGGAGTAGCTTAGAGTTGAGCCTGGAGGAGGAGCAGGGTGGGGCTGTCGCAGGGCGGGAGAAGGCTGCTTGGAGTGTCCGAGATCTTTGTTGCTTTCACTCAAGGCCGACCTTTGAGGCCAGAGTTCCCAAAACTGTTGAATTGCGAGTGGTCTAGATTGACGATATTTTTGGTGACGTTTCTATCGATCAAAGGAAAATACTTACTTCCGATTGAGCGAACGTGGAATTTTTATTCATTTTACAATAAGGATTTGTGTGAATTAACATAGGGTCACATAACTTTTTGTCTAATTAGCGAATATTCTCCTGTGTTCTTACTTTCATACTATTTACCTCTAAGGGGGAGAAGGAACTTAAGCCACGCCTCATAACACAATTACCTGCAAGCCACCAAAAAATTAATGAATTCTGGTAATTATTATTTAATACTCGACTTATGAAGTTCCTTGTGAGATGCTTATCTTTGCGAAATAATATCCTATCGAATGAAAGTAATGTAACACATACATAATTGGTTTTTTTTTTTTCATATTACATGATTTGTATTGGTAATCAAATGGTGACGAGTGAAATTAGGAAATAATAAGGCTCGGGAAATTATTAGCACTTTGACAAAATGCAAGTGAAATTATTTCCAAATTTCACGAGTAGTTGTACGCTTTTGCATTACTGTATTTACTTATAGTGATGCAAATAAAGCTTGTTGTTGTCGTTGTTGTTGCTCATGATGATATGTTTGCACATGTGAACTCCTAACCGCAGTTGCGAGACTTCAAAACGTGCTAAAGAAGGCTATAGTAGAACACTACTTGAAGAGAACAGCGGCGATTCTCAATCTTTCTGGAGGACTGTGAAGAAAATAATACCGGACGCGAAACAGAAACCTATTCCAACCTGTATCAAGGCTGATGACAAGATTGTTACTGATAAACAAAGCATTTCAGAATTGTTCAACACTTACTTTACTTCTGTTGTGAACAAGTTATTTGAATCTTGCAGGCATGCAAGACCAGTTTTTAATTCTACAACCGAGGAGCTGTTTACAAAGAATCATTTTGAGTTCACAGCAGTGGGTAAGCACTTTGTGCTTAAGCAACTTAAATGCCTAAAACCCAAGAAAGCCACAGGTCTAGACGGTCTACCAGCTCGACTTTTGAAGGACAGCGCAGTTGTGATAGCTGATTGTATAACACATTTGATCAATCTTTCCATTGAAACTGGTGTGGTCCCGTACTGAATGGAAGCAAGCAAAGGTTGTACCCTTGTTCAAATCTGGAAACAAAGATGATCTGGACAATTACAGGCCTATATCAATTTTACCAATCCTGTCGAAAATTTTGGAGAAAGCTGTCTTCCATCAGCTACATAGCTACCTATCAGAAAACTCTCTCCTCTCGCCACAGCAATCGGGTTTTCGCGCAAATCATTCAACTCAGTTGGCCGTCACCTTCCTTACAGATAAAATTCGTGGACATATGGACAAAGGGCTATTGACGGGGGCAGTGTTTATTGACCTGAAAAAGGCATTCGATACTGTTCCTCACGATGGTCTTTTAAACAAGCTGTACAGATATGGAATTCGAGACCAGCCTCTCTCGTGGTTTGAAAGCTATCTTACTAACAGGACTCAAAGCGTGTCCATTGAAAATCACCTTTCTTCTGCCGCCAACATCAGTAGCGGAGTACCTCAAGGTTCCGTGTTAGGGCCTCTTCTGTTTATTCTTTACATAAACGACCTTCCTTCAGCCGTTGGTCTGTCAAGTGTTATGTTATATGCGGACGACACCGTTATTTTTACTGCGGCTTCAAACATTGACGAGCTACAACTGAACATCAGTCTCGATCTCAATAATGTCGCTAACTGGTTAACAGCGAACGGTCTCTTTCTCAACATTAAGAAAACTGAGTACGTTTTATTTGGAACTCGGCAGAGGCTAATTAGATCCGAATCCCATAGTCCACTTTTCGTGGAAGGGAAGGAAGTTAACCAAGTTAAATCGTTCAAGTACCTAGGAGTCATATTAGATGAGTGTTTATCTTTCAACGACCACATAAGCTATGTAAGGTCAAAGGTTTCCAGCAGACTTGGCCTCCTGTCACGACTAAGAGGTTGTTTAACCACGGAAGCAGCAAATAAGATCTATTTGTCCACAGTCTTACCTATAATAAGCTATTGTGATACGTGCTTTTGCCCTTTGGGCAGCACTAACAAAAAGTCTCTTGAACGCCTACAACGACGAGCTGCGAAAATAGTATACGGGTTTAAACCTGACATAGCTACGGGAACAATACTCGAGAACCTACGTTGGCCGCCTCTTACAAAAACTATGGAAAAGCACTGTGCACTGTTAGTTAACAAGTGCTTGGTCGGAGACGTTCCCTCATATTTTAAAGACTATTTCCTGTTACGTAGCCAGGGCGACAAGCAACATGTTTTTAATCAGAGATGCACTAGATCGTCTTTTACTGACATTATACTTCCAAACATTCATTTAGATGTCGCTAAAAAGTCTTTTTATTATCATGGTGCATCCATTTTTAATTGTCTTCCGAAGAACATTAAGACTATGCAGCCAAAGGAACGTTTCCAAGCTATCTCTGCTTTTTATTCTTGGGTTATTTTTAGAACATTTTTAATTCGTAATTTATTTATTTTTATGAGAACACTAGTACTTCTTTTAAACTTTTTAACTTTTTTTTTAGCATTTTAGTGGTATCTTTTTAAAGTAGTTTTTATAGATAGATAGATATTTTATACATACTCTTTTTTACTTTAATTTGTTTTATTTTACACAGGGCCCCCGTTGATACCAGTCCTGCGACTGAAGGGGTCACCCTGTTAAAATATCGATTATTATTATTATTATTATTAGAGAGCACTTTTCACATAACTGTTACCCCAGAAAATGCAACAAGTTGACAAAATCTGTAAAACGTATATAAGTACTGCACACTTTTCTACATGTAATCATAGAATTAACCTCGAGACTTAAGTTTACAATTTTACCACTAAATCAAGACCAAAAATGCGCGTTTTAATATAATAATACTTTTTCTGACTGAATCGGTCGACTGTCAGTAACTTTACACGGACCAAAAGTAGTCTCCTGTCTAAACGCCATGATCACATCGCGTGAGCACAGTCGATGCTCGTGACGTATTATGACGCACATCCCACAGTTAAAACAAAGATCAGCATGTGTTTATAGAAATCAGGCGCTGGTAAGGTCGTCTAAACATCCCCAAAGTCTCCGCTACGCGCTAATTTTACCCACAAGAGATTTCCGTCTTCTCTAACAGACCCTTCAGAATAAAATGATTGCGTTTTTAAAAGAGCGAAACGTTCTTTTGTGGCGGGAAAGTAGACACAATAAATCGTTAAAAAAAAAGATTTCACGCAACATGAGTGACTTTTCTTTGTTTTAAACTACCTCTTCAGTTCTATCGATATCGCTGCCTTGTTTTTATTCCCTTTACACACGAACAACAGTAACATTTAAGTTTCTAGAACTCTGATTAAAAAAACGTTTACATTTGTAAATGGTGTGCGGGGATACTAAGACTACAACAGTTCAAGTTAGTCTAGAAGCTTCCTTTAAATTCATCTCAGTAAAAAAACATAAAGGGCTAATGACCCTTTGAGCAGCAAACTTTTTCCTTTTCCTTTTTTTTTCCTCTCTCAACTACTCAATTACTTTGCAATGCTCAATCCACGATTTTTGATATCTATTAAAAGAAATGTTCCCTTGTTCATGATTTTCTTTTTTTGTCACCTATCTTCAAGCATTGCTGTTGTAATGAAAAATTAAAACAGATGAAGACTTATTAGTTACAACACATTAAAAGCGTATTCCTTCATGCATTGTTGCCTTCGAATCACTAGTTCTACAGAATTCCATTACGAAGAATATGACAGCCGCCTTACAGTTTACAACAACTAACTGACATCTGTTTTCGGCTGGATCTTTGATAACCTTATTGTAATAGTTTCTACTCCAGATCAAGTAAATTTAATTGTTTTGATAAAGTGTATTCCCTTGTTTAAAGGGACAGTATCACGAAAATCACTTCGAAAAGTCAAAGTCAAAAGAAATATTTATTTCAATAGAAACTTTAAAATAATGATTTAGCTTTGTTAAAAATGTCTATAACAGTCCACTAAAGTAACAAAAGATGTATTTTAATGAGTTATGCAGGCACGAGATTTCAAACAAAAATTGAAAACGCCTGGCAGACGTTTTCAAATTCTGCCTATGTGTCATGGACAAATCGTTAGAAGCGAAATTTATTTTGCTTTCCTTTGAAATATTCACGTAATATTTTCACCTTGGTGTTCTCTGCGCATCTTGTAAATGGGTGAAGCTATTGAGGCATATTTAAAGCTCCATTTTGTCGAAATTACATCAAAATCGCCATGATACTGCCCCTTTAAATGTACTTGTTACCTTTAGAATAAACTTTCCCTTAAAGCCAGTTTGGAATATAACACGTTTGTATTAAATTGGAAAAGGTTTTCGGCAGGAAATATTTTTTGTGCGTCCGTGAGCACCTAAATATAGACGCGTCGTTTGAGCGTGCCGCCTGTATTGTTCGCGTGACAAATTTCCCGTGTTATCTGCTGATACTTGTGCTTTTCTTCATTACAACATTTTTCAAAGGAAATCGGCAGGACAGGCAAGCACTTCAGCACGTGTAGTGAGTAATGGAAAGTCGAAATTACTATTCTGGCGCTGATATCAAGTGGTATTAACTCAAAGTGTCGTCAATAAAAAGCGATTTTCTCTCTGGTCTATAGACAGCTGATGAAAATAAAGAAAATATTGGTTTTCTTGCTATTGACTCAAGACTCAAAACTAATATCAAAATAAGTGTTTAACAGTCTCAGTAAAAATAACAAATGTTTGGAATTTCTGCCATGAAAAGGTTAAAATTGTTCTAAAAGTTCCAATTGCTCCAATAGCGGACTTCGTGATCTAGACTCATAGATGTTAATGTTTATTAGCTTATGCAAAATTTTACAATTTTTCTACACGCCAGCTTGGACTCGTTAGTGAGAATGATATTTCATTGATTATTTCTTACATTTTGCTTAGAACCTTATAAAATAGGGAAACTTTAAACTAAACGTATTAAAAGTAAAATTTCGAAGAGATATAACCTTTGTAATTAAACTTTATTTTAAAATTCGTTCTCTAAAAAAGTGTGTTTGATATTTTAGCACAAAAACTTCAAAGTGAAACAAAAAACCAAGGATTACTATGTAAGAACAATTTCTATTATTTGCTTATCATTTAGATTGAGTCGATTTTTCTTTGTCACCCCGTTTAACTACTTTCTTATCAAAATTAAAAACACCATTTATTCTCCTAAGGTTCATTTCCGATGGTACTTTTCACACCATCATAAATTGGCTTAAATTAAAGAAGCTAGGCGCCCAAAAGCATTAAGAAGTTTTTTCTTCTCTAAGTCAGCCGAAGGAGTTTGTCAAACTGAGGAAAGATCGATAAAGTGCACCTTTTCAAACTGTTCAATTTCAAGAAGACAAGGTTGGCAAAATTACGCTTTATTAATAATTTTCATGCTTTTAATAATATGTAGCAAAAGGAAGGCTTCAGACTTTTTGTAGTAATGAATGTATAGTTTTCAACATGAAAGAAACGATGCGGTTATTTGAGATCCATTTTCAAATAAGTATTCCTGACTTGCCCCATACAGTTTGTATATTAAGACTATTTCACTGATAATTTGTACGCTTCCAGGAGTCTTCCAAGTGAATTAAAGTGAAGGCAATGTATTCAACAATTGATTTTCTTAGGTTTCTTAGGGGGAAAGTGAAATAAGCTATCTTTTTCTTACTCAATTACAATCAATTTAACGGGATATTTGCCAAATTTATTAGTCAAATATTTCATCAACAGACCTTTACAGTACAATAATAAATTTTTGTTTATTCATTTTCTTTAAATAAAAAGGTACTTTGTAGTTAAAATGAAATCAAGTTTATATCTGTCTGTATTCGCTTTGCCTCAGATCGTAGTTAACGTTGATTCTTAAATGAACCACAAATATCAAAATTACTTTTGAGGCAGAAAATTAAAATTTCCTTTTTTTTTAAAAATAATGTTTGATATTATGACCCTTGAACCGAAAATTAAACCTCTTCGAGAATGAATGTTATACGCGCGCATACATGCCACTCAATAATGTTTATACGATATTCTTCCTACGCAGAGGAAAATGATGTTACGTAACCGCGGCCATAATAAAATTATTCTCTTATATTAGAACAGAACGTTTTAAGCAAACTTTTAGAAATTTGTATTTTTTAGTTAAAAGAAAAAAACATTTTTTTAAGCTTTTCCAATATTTTTAAACCTTGCACGTTTTTTTTTCGGGTACATGTTTTTGTATTATTAATAAACACTACAATATAAATAATACCTGGATGTACGCAAAGGTTCAATTTACTTATTAATCGTTCGTCTTTTCGAATGTGTTTGGAAATCGGCAAGTGACCGTAAATTTTCATGAATTTTCGAAACTGACCGATGATGTTTTGACAAAATTTGACTATTCATCTCAACCATGAATCACGCAAACACGAGCGAAAAAACTTCCAGCCATTTAGATGATACACATTTTAGCATTCAGCCAGTAGTCTACATTAAATATTGATATTAATCCTGGCAACGCGATCACGAAAAACGTTTCAATGGTCAAGATGACAGAAACGTGATCACTTACCATGGCCAGTTCATCAATCAAAGACTAAGTATATCTAAGGTACTTCTATGCAATTTCTTTATTGGCGAAAACGTCCTGCACAATGCTTCTCTTGCACTCACAGTTATAGTAACACGTAAAAGCTTGCTTATTTTGCCGTTTCTCCCTTTATGCTATTAGATGACATGTAGGTCAACGGGACCAGAATATTCATTCAGATTTAAGACGTTTGACTTAGAATTTTTATTTATTTAATTTTTCTTTAACTTTAAAAAGAATTTAAAAATTGTTAAAAAATTGTTCACTTCCAGACAAGTTGTTATGTGGCATTACTTGCCTAGTTAAAAACTTATGATAGGAATCACTTGACTACCGTTTAAAGCTGGCTGTAGGTTCCACCCTTCTCGATGCGTTCCATTCGTTTATTCATGAACTATTTCATCAGTACAATAAATGCAAAAAACAGCTGTAAAAGAGGTAAGGAAGCTTAGTTGGTGTAAATGACATGCATCTAGTACATTCCATAGTTTTAAAAAATGTCATCGAGCGGTGTCGAGAAGTCAGTCAAAAAGGAGAAACCGAAAAATTGGGAGACCAATAAATAACAAAAATACGATAAAAATCGTATTTTATTTTCCTTTGCCAAAATATAATTGAATCTGGAAAGGTGCTTAAGGTTTGTTTAACTATGGTCCTCTGTACAACAGTCTCGTTGGCTAAAACAACAAAGGGCGCGAAATATCGATCTAGTCAAATCTAACCTTCATATTTGAGTCGACTGCAGGGAACTTTATCATGAAAAGATAAGGTAGATTAATCCATTTGGAAACACGACTTATAGATCGTGGAGTTGTTTAAAAGTGCAACTTAGAAATAAGTAAGACTACAAACTATTTTACAAATATCGGTATCACTAAATTCACGCTGAAAACATTACAATAAGTCTATGACTGACAGCAAAAGTGAAATTTCGTAAAATGCTTCAAAGAAACATCAGTATTGTAGTGCAAAAAATGGCCATAAATGTCCAGAGAATTAGCTGTTTTGCAGTTATGCACGATCCTTGTAGTCACCACGTTCCATAGTTAAGAGCGTTTGCAATGTATTATCCTTCATATAGTGAGTGCAAAAGGAGGCACTACACTTAATCGTTTTCCCTGAATTCATATATAGAGTCGCGTCATGTAGCAATGTTTAGGTTACAAATGATGGTGGGAAGTCTATCGTAAAAATGCTTGATTCGTGTTTTTAACTTACCTAGTTTGTAAAAAGGATGATGTCCTCAGGTACATGAAAAAAAGAAGAAGAGATTTGTGCTCTTATGCAGTGAAGTCTTTCAGTGGAGAATCAATAGACCGATGTCCTAGTTACAAAACCCAACCCACATTATAAACACATGTTACCGAGTTTTGAAATTTATTGCTGCTTAGCTCAGTCAGTCACAAAAAGTAACAATCATGTATCTAGAACTTCAGAAACGCAAAATAATACACTCGGTACAGCAATGAATGAAAAACGCAGGCATAAATCCCGTAATGTTGGAAATATTCTTGCTTCATCGCACCCATTTTGAATGATACACGTTTCTTTATTGATCTGTTCAACAACTGGTACATCTTTTAGCGTGCAATATCGAGTTATAGTGCACGCCTACATATACTGAATTTGATTGCGAGCTCGAGGTTCTGCTAGCTATGTTATAGTATACGACGCATACGTTTAAGAAATTGGAGCCGTGCTTGGTTTTTGTTCAAATCAGGTGTTGTATACACTGAAATACATCAAGTTCATATCGTATTTGCTGTGGACTGGTCGTCTACCAGAATATTCGTTCACTGATGCTGAATTGCATTTCCGTGAGCAAATTCATTATCGTCTAAAAGGCTCATTTTCCTTGTCTGCAATGTAACATTTAAAAATTTAATCGATACTCCAAAAACATCATTTTTCTTTTATTTGATTGACTTAATTGAGATCTGAAGGTCAATGTTAACGCATCCTGCTGCAGAAGCATAGAGCACATGTGCACCCTACTGGAAACGACTGTGCACTGAATGTAATCTTAATAAATGCAAAGTGAGTAAACATCCCTTCTTCCTACCGGGCTGCTATTTTTATCCTTCTATTTCTTTGGCCCTTTATGTTATACCCACATTAAATAATGACTATTATTTAGCAGAGATCACTTAAGCCTTAATTAATTTTAAAAATCGTTAAGTGGAAGACAAAAGAAAAGCAAATACTAGTATTTTCGAAACCTCCCTCGTGTTGGTTTTGCTTCAGCTAACTAAAGGCGGGCGTGCTACGGTTTAATGATATTTTATTTCAAAAGAATCATATTTTTAACTACAGTAATTTTCAAATAATGATGGTATTATTGTAGCAACGAAAGGTTAATTAACCATGAAAAGAATAAGAGTGGTAACGGATTTGTTAGCCTGCTTCCTGTATATTGTTAAAAAAAAAAATCAACCTCGTAACCTAACTTTCTCAAAGTATGATTTCAAGTTTGATCTATAAGCATCTAATCATTTTTGATGCTTTTCGAAGGAGAAAATGAACTTCGCGGCAATAAAATCCAAAAACGAGTTGAAATGATTCTAAGATTAGACTATGGACGCAAAGCAGCACCTTACACACGTAAGCGGATGCCAGCCAAGTAGTGAATAATTAGATTGAAATTCTCGTCGAGTTTTGCACAAAGGAAAAATCAGCTTTTTTAACCAATGTCCTTGTAGGAGAGGAAATTGAAACTAAGGCCACATGCAACTGAGAGATTTTACCAACAGCGCGAAGACGATTACAGTTTCGATCTTTTTTGCTTATTCTCCATTTTCTTGAGTGCGCAATAACGTAAAACAACATTATTGAAATGAAAACTACACATTAAAATAATTGTTTCCTATTTCCTGAGCAGTTAACGAAATTTCTCGAAAAGAAAGTCAATTTCCTGAGAAGTTTGTCAACTGGATGTAAATATTGAATAAAAAGGCTTAAACATTGAGATCGGTTTCTTTCATTCTTTGTTAATAATTTTAAAAACATGAAAACGTAGACAAAGACCCTTTTGTCAACTAACAGGACATCGTTCGTAAAGCTACAAAATAAAAGTGCGCTGCTCTACGAAAGAGTCGCAGTTTTGTTTAGCTTTTTCAGCAGTCAACTAATTTAGCTTCTTCGTCAAACTTCTTCGTGGAGACACCTTTTCACGGGAGAATTTTTTTTATCACAAATTAAGGTGAGTTTCATCCACGTATTACGGTAATGGGATTTCACAATGCTATAAATGTAAGATAACATATATTGCGCGCAAAATAATGTCTTTATGTCTCAACAATAATTTCATTCGCTTACTGCAGTAGTCGTACAGGAACGTTTTTTAAAACTAAAACTTTCAATTAGCTCTCAAAAATCTACACATAGCTTTCACCTGACGCCTTGTGAAATGAGAAAGAATATTTATAGAAATCTGAAATGAAACCTATTGATGTTATTACCAAAACCAGTCTGTCCTATTTGGGACCATATTGCTTGCCAATGTATAATAAACTGACGCATTTCATAGTTCCAGTTATAAACGTAATTTGACAATGTACTTGGCGACAACGAAGACCATAGAATTCAAATATGGCCAAGTTATTTTTTGGCCAACTTAGGTTTAGTCCCTTAATTTAATGATGTTCATGAAAGTAAACAGATTTTGTATTTTGTCTCGAGACTGAAAATGAGTGCGTTTTTTCTGTTTGAAAATTCTGGTAAAAATGATTCGCTTCTTCTTAAATTTTATTAACTTTCACACCTAATAAAAACGCTGTCTAGTCTCGTGGCCTTTTTCTTTCAAATGACCTGCTAAGTTCGTTTTCATAGAACAATTGATTACAGTAATCCAGTTGATAGATTTCTTTTGATAAAAGAGGTGATAACAGACTTACTATAAGATAATGCCAACTGAGAATGGATTAGTCATACTCCTAGTCGCTACAGTCACACCAGAGGACGGTAAACACCGGCAATTGTGGACCACATGGTTCGTGGAAACGTTCGCCTCAGTACTTATGCTGGTACCGGAATATCATCATGAAGTTATCACTCTCCGGATTATCATTATTATCTATTGTCTTAAATTGTCGGCTGGCCCTGTTTAATCTTTTATAGAAAAAACTGTATCACTCGCGCTTGTTGGATGTATATGTAGGGCATATAAATCATATGTATTGTTTTTTTATAAAAAAAAAAAAAAACTAGCAATGGTATATTGCAATTCCTGAATTTTGATTGGTTGACAACCAATGGTATATGAGCTAATATACCATTAACCACAAATATAGTAGCCGATACGCGTCACCGAAAACAGCTGGGGAGCTGAAATATTGCAATTCTTTAATTTGGGCGTTTTCAATAAAACAATTATTCCTCTCCGCTTGTTGGATATGAGATCGTATAGCCAACTCGGCGCGACGCGCCTCGTTGGCTATCTACCATCTCGTATCCAACGTGCGCTCGTGGAATAATTGTTAAATATCCAACGCACACACGTGGATTAAATGTCAATAATCTACTCCAAATTTATTATCAACTAGGAGCTTTCAGAAAGCTACTTGCATTGTTATTTTAATCTTTTTCTTGACCACCACTCAGTTTTAGCGAATACGTCACTTTGCAAATGGAAAATAATCACTAACTTTGACGGCATTAAAATAAAAATAGTAAAATAAAATAGTAAACTTGATGTAAAAAGATTATTAAATTTGGCACCAGTAAATTATAAATAGTAATAGTAAATTTAGCACCAGCTAATATAGTAACCGTGATTAATTTTGGCAATTTTTATTTAAAACCCTACGTGTGATGACGTCATCGATCTTAACTAACGTCACCGGGGGTGTTTATTCTCTATATTTAGAAATTATAGTAGTAACATAATAAAGAAATAGAACAAATTTGATATAGCGCCTTTTTTAACTCAAAAAGAAGAAAGAAAAAAATGGTTATCGGTTAAGTTTTCTGATTGTGCTTAAGTTGAACACTATTGACCAACCGTTTAAGGTTTATCGGTCCACTTGGTTTGGTTTAGCAAGTTTTTCAACCAGCAATAAACGTGGTTGCAAGGATTGATTCGGTTGAAGTATCTCCATAGAAGAATTTTTCAACCACTTTCGTTTGAGACGATTGATCAATATTCAGAAATCTTTTCAACCAAATCAACCGAAAATGGTTTGAGAAAAGTGTTCTTTTGGGACACTTAAGACAAATCAACCTCAAGCAGTTGGCATGATTAGTCCCATGATCTAAGATGCATCAGTTGATCTTATGGCGAAGGGAAGGGAATTTTTTATAGACCGGGAGATACAGAAATTGGGGGCAGAATTATAAAGAGGTGGCCGCTGTAGTTGGGTTTAATAAATAAGAGGTAAAAGTATGGATCGGTGTTGCGTTGGGAGGAAAAATCCTGGCCGTGGTTGTTACTAGTATAATATCATAGGTGACAAATTACTCCTTAATTTTGGCGCGAAATTTCAACGTTAATTTATAATTTCACATGTGAAATTATAAAATTGCCATGGCAACGTAGTTAGCGGCAAGATGGCGTCCGGAATAAAAGATGTTTTAAGGCTTAAACTTTGTACATTTTCGCTTGAATTTCATCTTAGCCAGCTAGCCTTGGCCATGTACTAAAACTTTTGATGATATTTTATATTTCAAAACGTCAAAACGACTTCAAGACTTAAGCCAAGTACATAAATGGCATCGAGCGGATTTTTGAGCGTTTTACACGGGCGCCGTTTTCAGTTCATTCAAGACGAACTATGGTCATAATGTGAGAAATAATTGACAGTTGATTCATCTTTGAAACTTTTTGTCAACGGCAAAAAGAATCTCTGAAAGGTTTTATTCAAAGACTAAAAAACCTTGCGAACTTAAGCAGAATGTATGCTTTCAACTTTTCAAAGCTCGGAGTTCGCGATGCAATGTGCCAGTCAAAAACATCTAAGATTGCAAACGCAATTTGTCACCTATGATATATATGATGATATATATGATGTATACTCGTGAAATTAGAAAATAATTTCACTTGCATTTTGTCAAAATTCTAATAATTTCCCTCGCCTAAAGGCTCGGGAAATTATAAGAATTTTGACAAAACGCGTGAAATTATTTCCAAATTTCACTCGTCACCATTTGATTACCCATACATAGTAGACTAGTAGTAGCGGTTCGACTTATTGTAATTATAAAGAAGTAACTGCTATTCATGGCATGTCATTACTGAAAGATGTGGTTGTTGCTCAGCGTGGTGTAAGATAGAAAAGATGAACGTTTATTCGTTTGTCTCACGATGGAATCGCTTTAAGGTGTTGATCGCGACGTTTCCACTACAATACTGCGCATGCTTGTCTTCATTAGGTGATGAGATTGATTGTTTGCGTGTTGCTATTTGTAGCATGTTGGTTTGCTGCTACTGGTACATTTCGATCCGCATTATTAATTGTTCCAACTGTACCCCGAAACTGTAAGATGCAGTTCCCTCATCGTCGGCATCCAAGCTTCAGAAATTTTAATTCCATTATCTCTATTGACGTTATTAGGATGAAGTTTTATTTGGATAGGCACTTTGACAATACGTGTGTGCCCGTGAGAGTCACGATCAATAAACTTATTTCGTTCAGGGAAGATGCCCCGTTTCATTAGCGTGCTGCGAAACTCTCTGTCGTGTTATTTTATTTTTTCTTGCATCACTTTCCCTGTTTTTCCGATGTATACTTTCCCACATGTACATCGAAACGTCGCGATCTACACCTCAAAGCGATTACATCTTGAGACAAACGAATAAACGTTTATCTTTCCCATCTATGGCATGTTAGAGTTATTATTAAAAACGAGTAAGCACAAACTTATAAGATGTGAAATTTTAAATAAGAAATGCATGTCAAAATGATCTTTCCGCAGATGAAAACAATACTGGG
Organism: Oculina patagonica; assembly: GCF_052425735.1. NCBI lineage: Eukaryota > Metazoa > Cnidaria > Anthozoa > Scleractinia > Oculinidae > Oculina > Oculina patagonica. The sequence goes on from NC_135762.1 coordinate 16,412,939, forward strand.
GATGATGTTGCTATCAATGATAGCCGCGAGTGTTGCAGCAGATAACGCAGCCAATAGCACCAGTGCACCAACCAGCGATCAGAATGATGCACTGGCCTCTTCAGTTGGCCAAAGTCAGCCAAACCAGGTGGCAGCGAGTTGTCATCCATTTTGCTTCAAAGATATGGGTGGTAAACGTGAGACACAAGGTACAGCATGGGGTGCAGAACAAATGCAAGACAGAGAAGCACAGAGAGGATTCCAACCTCAATCTCGCTGGTTGACTGATGAAGAAAAATCTTCCTCTTTGTCGACCATTCCGCAGTTATTGGCCAGGAAAAGGGAAGCTTTTAATCGTCGACAGCAAATGCAGGAACAAAACATCTGGAAAAATAGTGAAAGTATGGCAGCATATAAAAGAGGAGGTAGCTACCAACTTCAGCGCGCCAGACAACTATGAAAGTCACAAAAGACAAAAAGGTTAGTTATCTCTTAGTGATTGCATGAAAGCCGAGTAACTATTGTTATCTTATTGTTGGTAACATGCAGTTGGTCAGTCAGCATCGCCTTCGTTCGCCTAAGCATTCCATGGTATTAATGTACTGAAACAATCAAAGTTCTGTCCGAGGCGCTCTCTCACCTGGGCGTCTAGAGTCTACAAGGCCTGTTCATTTTGACCATTCTTTCTGGTTTCCGTTGAAACTGTTACATGTATGTTCAAAATCGAAAAAGAGAGCAACCAGCTCAAAATAAAGGTATCTTTTATAGTTTTTTTTTTAAAAGCCGCCTTTTTCATAGTCGTGTTTCGGAACCGCGAGAGTGTGCTTTTTTTCTAAGTTTCCCATTTGTTTTATATTATTGTATAAATATCTTAAGGTCCCTTTATAAAGTAAGACACAAATAAACAGAAAAATGCTGTCAAGAAATGATTTTGGTATGGAGTGTATTTCAATTTTTTTGACGAGTATCCCCTTGACTTCTATATGGAAGTCAGACTCCCTAGGCGGTTTCACATAAGTGTTTCACCTGACAGACTTTAGTTAGAATGACCTTGTACAATGAAATTTACAGTAGTTTTCGAAAGTGCTGTTCAAGAGCTTTCACTTGAGTGGTCACTGATCCGACAGATTTAAAAGTTAGAACTGAACGGACAAGAGGTTGGAAGTAAAAGGTTTAGTAATTCTGCTTTTCAGTTGCTGGGCGTTTCAATGTTCATTCTGCTTTACACATATTACACTTATGCTAAAAATCAGTAAGAACCCTCATACCTGTTGGTCATAGTCAATTTAGAGCCCACTGATAAAATTGAATCTCGTCTTCATATTTATACATTTCAGGATTGCCAAGAAGAAGCGGGGGGATGCCATGTCACATAAGGAATGCTTGTGCGTTTATGATGTTGAAACTAAAATAAAACAATCCTTGCAGAGTGGATAATAAAATTTATTAGATTAAATAAAGAAGATTGCATTTGGTGTCATTAAATGGGTGTTTCTGTTATTCTTATTTCTTAGAAGCTGCGTATATATATTGAATCGATATTGAATCGAGTACGAAATTTCGTTCTCATCTGTTTCCTTAATTCTCCTCTGGGAGAATAGGGCCTTAACGAAATTTCGTTCTATCCAGTTATATTCGCTAAGCCCTTGCTCCTCTCTGTTGCTGATCATTGAATAGGAGATTATTCGTACTACATAATGATAATCAATTAAATGCAAAAGCACTAGGTCTGAAAAGTCGTACTTGTACTCAATGTCGTACACTACTGCAAACTAAAGTTTGATAAAGTCAGTAGCTGCAAAATTCAAGCTTGAGCCCGAGCCAGAGTAACTGCAAAGGAAGCTTTGTTATACATGTAAAGATGAAAAAATGCACGATTTTGTTTTTGCAATTTAGTGTTACCGGCATACTTTTGCATCAACGCTCTGATTCAAAAATATTACCTGCTCCAAAAAGCCTCAAGGAGCTTGGGGAGGCAGGCAAAGTGGGCAGGGTTCGTGTCAACTTGGCGTAACTGATCAATTAAACCCAATTCCACTTTTGTCATTGCACTATCTTTGGAATTATCACTAAATGCGTCTTGTATCCGCCCTTCCCCGCCCTAAAGGCAAAACACTGAGGTCATTACTCTCAAAATGCAGAGCGGAAATCAAAGGAGAGGAAGCTTTTTTGTACATGTAAAGACAAAAAAGGCCCGATTATGTTTTTGCAGTTTTGTGTTACCGGCATACGCTCAACTGTAAGAAACTTTTGCATCAACGCTCTGATTCAAAGATACCTGCCCTCCCCCCACACAAAACACTAAGGTGATTACTCTCAAAATGTAGAGCAGAAATATATTTTTAGGTACAACGAAACCCAGTTGGACCGGAAACTTGTCGCAGCTGATCGTAAAATACTTAAAAACAGCTGTCAAACAACAGTTAATTTAAATAAAGCCGGCTAAACTGTGTTAGTGGATTATATTGCAGTGCTATGTTTTTTCATAAAAAAGGTTACAACAAAGGAAACTCATGACCACTTTTTCTTCATGCTGAAATTTGGCTGATCTTCCCTACATCTGCCGGGTTACGAATACACACATTTTACAAAATAGACACTGAAACTACATTGGTTTTGTTTTTAAATATACACAGGAGACACTTATGCACTTGTTAGCTAACGGTTTCTATGATATAATTGAAGAGAGGAAAGAGATAACTGAAAGACATGCCACATGATTACGAAAAGACATAAGCATATCCTTAGCTATAATTTCTTATTTTATACAGTCATCTTAGATGCGCCTTAGCTTAGAAATTCCCGACAAGATTTGCTATTTTCACCCTTAGCAGGATGTCTCTCGATTTAAGTAATATTTGTGTCTGGATTCTTTTATTAAATTTAATTGGATCAAAACTAATTTGCCCTCATAACATTCAACCGATGCCTTCTTAAGCAAAAACCACGAGCATAAACATTGATTAACAGTTTCTTATTCTTATTTTATACCTTCTGCGAGAAATTTTGACAACTGTGTATTTTAGTTTTTCAATACTCAGGCTGAATAGACTTAACGAAAGTCAGGTGGTATCGATGAGTTTTATTAATCTCGGACATCAAGAAATTCAGGCTTTAGCCGTTTCATCAACTGACGTTGATACAGTTGATAGCTGTAGAATACAACACAACGATGCGAAGTAAAACAAAAATGTCCACTCAGAATTTATCTCCAAGTTGATTAAAAAAATCGGTAGGTAAACCTACAGCGCTATTCCGTGCTGAATTCAGTAAAATGGCAAGAGTAAATAATTCTTTTCACGTTCAACAATTTTTTGTAGTTAAGTTTGGTTGTGTTAGTTGTACTCTTCCGTTCATTTCAAAAGCATGGTTTGAAGTAGAAATAAATGGGCGTGGTTATGTGCCCCGGCTTTGATACATGTTGATAGTTTGCCAAACAATCTGGATATAAGAGCTCCCTATAAAATCCGACGTCGCACTTTCCAGGCGTTCAGGCAGCAAAATTTTAATACCGTTTATTTACTGATAACTATTTCGATAGTCAGTCGTAACGTTACATTCCTAACCTTGAAGCACACGTCAAAACTCAACACCCATACACAAATGAAATAAATACATGCCACGTTATATTTGTTATTTTAAGATAACAGTAGACTCTTCTTCTTCTCTGTCAGTGTTTCATTTTGTTGGCAAAATCCTTACGACACAAAACAGATGCCTCTATATGATATTGCCAAAAAATCACCCTTTGACCGAACAAATGCGCCCCTTCATTAAAGATAGATCAGTTTTCCGGGGTTAAAAAGGGAGTACAAAAATTTGCTGTTTTCGTTTCCTGTTGCACAAAACTTGAGTGACAACAACTATGAGCTTTTCTTGAAGTAAACTTTTTGAGGTTCACCTTGGTGGGTGCGTTTGAAAGGCCAGCCCTACGAATAACCGAAAACAATGAAGATTCTGACCTTATCTCCACGCTTAGCTCATCTTAAGAGCTTCTCGTTGATTTAGCATCTTGGGATTATTGAAATCCAAAATATTTTGTGTAAAGAAACACGATCTGCAATAGTCTAAAGCCGATTTTAGTCGGGCGTGCATCTGGGAGCTTAGGGAAGCTTAGTAGTGTGATTAGTTCTGCTGAAGATCGGCGACCCGGACAGTACACCAAAGGAACATCTCTTGGAAACATGGGTAAGCGAATAATTATTGTGCACAATCGGCTGTTTTTTACATTATTCCACCAAAATAAGCCTTAACTAGTTTTCTTGAACTATTCTACACGATCAGAGGTAATGTTTCGAATCCTCATGTTTTTTCCGGAAAATAATTTTATTGTCAGTTGTAAGTATAAAGCACATTCCAGGCTAGTCCATTGTCCGCGAATGTACGCCATTTCACAATTATCTTTTGAATCATCGATGGTCAAGATTAATGTTAGATTGATCAGTGCATAATGAGGCAGCGATCTTTGAATTGAAATAGACAAGGCTATCTATTTTTGGCATGAATACTCGACAATTCACCTAATTCACGATCAGGGTTTGCAGAGCGGTAGTCGACAGCTGAAATGATCACAATAAGGAATTAAGACGGCAAAATCTTCGGCGATGACGGGTCTCCATGCGGATTTGCCTGGCTCCAAATTCCTTCGTCAAAAATTTGCAACCTCGCTGGAAATCCTTTTTTTATTTTAATCCAATTTTCAATAGTTGACCCAAAAGTTACAATGTGTCCCAACGGAAAATTGGTTTATAAAATTCACAGAACTTTTATTCTGTAACAAGTCGAGGAATCAACCCCTACATTTATAACACACAGCACGACATATAACTAGTAAGGGACAGCGCCTCTTTTTACTAACAGAACAGTTATAAGACCGTGTATAAATTAACTCCGACGAATAATCCAGCGACTTATATCAGTAAGAGTTGCAGTAGAAGGTAATAAATTTAGCTCCGTACACATCACAAGATGAAGTTAAACGAATAGAATTTACGGAAGGAAAGCTATTTTATTTTATATTTCTTATGTCTTCCCAAATATTTAATTGATTGATTAATTGAATGCATGACAAACTGCTTGATTACCTGATTGATTTTAGGTCACCTTGGCCTAATGCACCGCCCTTTAATCATTCTACTGAACATCGATGTATAAAGTCACTGTAATTGTTGGCCGTTAGAAAGATAGTGGGTTAGATAAGCAAAAGTTGAAAAAAGTACCTTTTTCGGCTTTTGTCGAGCTGCCTCCCGAGTATGCAAAACCAATGCCCATGAATAATGCTTGCTTAAAAATTGCAGTCTAGATCGCACGAAATTACAAACATTGTGTCGAAATAACTTGGACAGAGTAAAACATTAAATATAGCTACAGTCATTATTTAAACTTCAGCAATGCGTGACTAAGTTAAATCTAAAACATGCTATAATTTTTTTCTTCTCGGCCGCACAAGATGACAGCCTGTTCAAGTGCCATGCCGCAGCCTTCACCGCGGTCAAACGTCTCAGGCAGCTTTTCTTTCCATTTCGGCGCCGTTTTTTGTTCGTATTGAAGTGTTAGTATGAGCAAGGATAGATAAAAATAGTTGCTGAGTGTAAGCATAATCCCATTTCCTCAGGTAAACGAGTGTTTTTACTTTTTAAATGTTCCGCATCCGAACCAAAGTGCTTTGACAAATTGCGCCGACAAGTCCGCATATCGCTATTTTCAAACACGTAGAACTTTTTTAGTAAAGCTTCAAAAAACTCAGTAAACCCTCAGAATACCGGTAATGTATCGAACTTTGAACTGTGAAAATTAAAACCTTATCTTTGCAGTACTTTTCTTATTTTTTGCATATTTCTGTCGTTTGACCGCGGTCGGAGCCGCAGCCGGAGTGTGGCGGAAACGAGCGATTTCCTTTTTTGACCCTCCTCCCCCTGGGTTTGAGATGCTAATTTACTACAGTATTGATTTCTTTTAGGAGATAACGAGAATGAAGAAAAGAAGACAGTAGAAGAAAAGCCGAAGGAACTGAAAATCTGCGCGCAATGTGATAAAAAGATCGAGGGGAAGTTTTTGCTTCGAGCTTTGGACCAGTTTTGGCATGAAGAGTGTTTGAAATGTTCTTACTGCAATACACAGCTGGCTGACTTGAGCTTCAAGTTTTACCTCAAAGGAGATTTAATACTTTGTAAACGAGACTACATCAGGTGAGGCACTTTTATTGTTGTAATAACACAGGAAATTTCTCCTTTAATTTGACAAGACAAGGACAAAAAAATAAACTCACGCAAGCTTGACGAAAAATAGAAAAAGTCCAAATTTGAAACTTCCTGTGGCCGTCAGGGGCTTAGTACGAATGAGGTACAGAAGGTGTAGAGTCACCTTCTGAGGTCAAGAAAAACCAGCGGAAACAAACTGTTACAAGCAAATCGACTCAGAATAAGTTTACCAACACGGCTTTGCCGAAAAGGCATATTGAACATTGCCAAACAAAGTTAAAAGAATAGCTTACAAGTAAAATAGGTGAGCTTAATCTGAACAACATTCCAGGTGAATTTTTATTTGTTGTTTTTGAACATCATGCCTGAAAATAAGATAGAAAAAGAATCTCACAATCATAAATCTGTTGTTGGCATTGAAGAACTTTTTAATAATTCAGACTGTTCGAAAAGCTTGTCCACAGGCAAAACAGTTAATTGTGTCAAAGAAAGCTTCTTTGGCAATCGTTTCCTTCCTTTCAATTGAATTTTCTACTGATATTCCATATAATTATTATTCTCATGAGATCAGTAATGTAACATATCTTTTCAAAAGAAAACATGATTTTCATGTTTGTTTTTACAACACGCACGCCGGCATGTTTAGTCAACGCAAATCCCGGCTTTTCGTATGTAGCGCAGACATGGCTTATTATTTTATTTTATGATGTTAACAAGATTAACAGCTCTAGAATACGATCAGTACTCGACCCAAGCAGCGAATGACAGTTTTATAGCAGGCGAATAGGCATGCAGCAATTTTTATTTCTTATGGAGTTAGTCAAGTGAAGTTTAGTTTCTATATATCAAGGAAGCATCCTTAAAGTTTACAACGTTCCCCATTCAGTGCGCGACTAAAGAAACATGTTCAATCGTTTTTTTAACAGTTTAATTTTAAGGGCGCATTTTAAGCTGTGATTATAAGCTTGCCTCCACCCTGGACTCTCCAGGGTATGAAAGCTTGATTCTATGAAGCCTTTTTAAACATTTCTGTATAAAATTCATCTGACCCCCTTGTGCGTATTTGACCGATTACTCCGCATAAGCCAAAGTCGTACTCTAATGCCTTGTTCTTAGACATACTAAAGCAGATTTTTTGTCTGGACACATAATCTGTCTTTCTGCCTGTCTTTATATATAATACAGCTATTTTAAACAACAACGTTATCGTTAAGAAAAGTTATGCCCACGTGACCAGATCGAAGGCAAAAGAACGAAATTTAGCCAATAACAACAATTTCGGAAATTTTAGGAAACTTCAAAGGCATACAACGGCGAAAAATCTTCAAGAAGAGTTGGCCTAATAAGGCCAAAACAACGTAGATTTTTTTCCTCCGTTATGCAATTTTTTTTTTTGGGTAATAAGACTAACAATTAAACAGTTAATTTTGAGAAAAAAAGTTGCTTTGCTTGCAACATTGTTTAAGATGTTAGATGAAACAAAAGATGATAGGTTAAAAACGACAAGCGTGTTAAAATAAAGAAATAAAGCCAATTTCTGTTGTGACCTCGTTCATTTTTTGTGATAAAATATAAGGATTAATTTCCCTGTCGTAACATTATGGAAATTCTTAGATTTTATTAGATTATAACCACACACAGCGTTTCAAAGTCCTGTGACCTTGACATAGAAATGCTTGACTATAAAGAAAGTTTTAACGGCTCTGTTTGCTTATAGCGAAACCTCAGTTATCAGTGTGAATATAAAGTGTAAGCTATGGAGCAGTATTTTTATGTGGTACTATTTAATTTACGCTTCAAGGTTTCCTTTAAATATCATGTTGTTAAAATAGCATTATGTTACTGTCCGAATGAAATTTTGCTATTGAGTAGTGATACTGTTTATTATGCTGTACACGGTTGTTCAAACTTTTAACTCTGTCGTTGAATACACAAGCTGGTGTGATGTTACAATGAAAAAGAATCTTTGGCATTTTAGCACTACTATACTTTGATGTGGCTCTGTTTATATTGCTGTTAAAGGTGGCAAATTCTAACTATAAATTCTGAAGAAAAATATCTTGTGCGAGACTATTTTAACTGAAAAATTACCGCGCTATTGAGCAGTACGTTCATTTCGTGCAGTTCATTTTGTCGTACAAGGTATTTTAAGTGGCTGTCATTCATATTTTTCAAAACAATTCGGAGTTTTCATTATTTTGCAAATTGACAATAGCTGTAAAAGGTGTTGTTGTAAAATTGATGGAAAACGTTGCATTGACGAATTCTAATTGTTAATCTTGACGTTAAACCCTAGTGATAGACTAATGTTAAGCAGTACGTTAATTTCGTGCTGTTGATAAGGTTTTACAAGGTATTTTATCAATAAGTGGTTGTTATCAATATTTTTCAAACCAAATGGTAGTTTTCATTCTTTTGCAAATCGAACAATATTATTGAACAGCTATTAATTAATAAACCTGATAAAAAAAGTCGTGTGTGGTACGAAATGGCATGTTTGTTTTTGTGAATTGCAGCCGAGTGATTTTCAAAGGTACTTTGGCAAGTCACTAGTTTGGTAGCATTATTGTAGCACCTAGCTCTCAAAACTGTTTAAGGCAGCCATAATCAGAGAAATGAGATTGAAAGCGCAACGTCTGAATGTTTTAAAACACTTGAATGTGGAATTTCAAGTCATCAGCTACTTAAGTTTCTTATCAACATAAAAGTGCTATACATGCGGTTGCTTGTCCATTTATTCATTGTGATATCTCTTTCTATTCTAAGAACATGTAAACAATTTTGGCCGATATCACGTAATGTGGAAAACCTAGTCGCAAAGCAACAGGGGTTTTCGTGTCGGGAATCGCGTCTGACACCAAAAAATGTAAATAGAAGTGGATTACATGTATAAAAACAAGAAAAAATAGGAATCATTCTGCGAAAGAGGCCGGATAAGGCGAGTATTTTAAGAATATCTGGAGGAAACAAAATTGAAAAAGAGTAAAAAATAAATAAATAAAGGAAAGACACAAGTTTTAAGCCAACGAACGAACTCTTCGTTTCGTGATCATATCGACTTCATCATAAATAGATGTAAGTTATGTCAGTTATTTACAATATTTTATAATAAAACAACGGGTTTTCCAAAATATCGACGTTCTCGTTTAAGTGTTATTTGCGTCAGTCAAGAGAGGATGAAGGGTGAGAGAGGTAATACCCCATACATAACTCATTTCAATGAAAACTCCTCTCAAGTTATCTTATCTTCGCACGTTGCGTGGATGTTTTGAAAGCCAGTTTCAAGAAGAACGAAACAAGAATGTTTCGAGAGGGCATACTGCGAAACTGACGTTCAAACTGGCGTTACAACATCCACGAAACGCGCGAAGATAAAACAATCCGAGGCAGACTGGAAACGAAAATGATTATCTAAAAATAACTTGAGAGGAATTTTCATTGAAATGAGATATGTTTGGGATATTGCCTGTCTTACCCTCTCTTACCCTCTCTTGCCTCAGCTGCACCTCACAAAAACCACAAAAACCTTATTAAATGATTACTTATTACTTGCTACCCTCTGCCAAGTCAAATTAATTTTAATCAATTGTCATTTTGAACTTTTCATTGCAGGTTGTTTGGTGCCACTGGAATTTGTTCGCATTGCTCCAAGGCAATACCACCGCTGGAAATGGTCATGCGGGCTCGTGAACATATTTACCATCTCGACTGCTTCGCGTGTCAAGTTTGTCATTACAGATTTTGTGTCGGCGACAAGTTTTTCCTTCACTTCCATGTCGTCCTCTGCGAAGCTGATTACTATGACGTCACCAGCATTTTCCAACAGATGCCTTACTACATGTGACTTGTTAAAACCTTGACTTTCTTTCGTCCTATGAAAATCGCTTAAAACAGATTTACTGCACTATTTTACCGTTCCGTAAAATTTAGTCAAGACTCCATTTGAAAGCAAGAATCAGGTTGACTTTTAAATAAAAGATGTCAGAAACATGCTGATGCAATGACATAATACAAAAGTAATCCACATATGAAAACGGGGCTAGGCAGACCAAGTAAATTTGGTAAATTTTCTTCTCTTAACTTCTTTAATTTAGAGTTCAAAATCTAAATCTAAACTTCTTAGCGGCACAACAAACAAGCGAATGTTCAAGTACTCATACGTTCTGTTAGCAGCCCCTAGGCCCTCTCGGTTTTCTTGATTGTATATCTTCTATGTTATTTAAATTCCTAATCCTTATTTAGAAATTTCATTCTACGTGTAGTTTAAGACCAGTTTGTACTTTTAACAGGATGGCCTAGGTAAGCGTTAGCCGTGATATATATCATTTTGCTTTTTACAATAAAGCTGTATTTCCACTGTCGCGTTGTGCGAGTAAACGCGCTTAAAAAATAATAATAAAACAATGTATGGACGGCTTGCGGCTGGGGAAAAAGTTCATGTTAATTCACTTAATTATCCACTAAGTAATATTTCCCAGTTTCCAAACTTTTTGTTTTACGTTCAAAACGTTTTGTTTCATAACCACTAATTATAACTTGTCAAATTGTGTAGTCCCTGTATTAAGGTTGCTCATAAAAGTTTTGACCTTCCCGTCTTCGAATTCTATTACATGCGTACAACTAGCCTGATGATGAGGCTGAAAAAAGTTTACTGTAACAAATAAATATTTTATCAGTATAAACAGAGTCGAATCCTGGGAATGGGATCCTGGGAAATTCTTTGGGAATGGCGACGTGAACAGAGGTAAAAAAAATTCAAGTTTAAACGTCATCAGTGTGATGCAGAATAAAAACAGTTTGGATGCGGGTGACCAAGCAACGAAGAATAAAACTACTTGGCTTGTCTCTTGTTTAAGAAATACTCATACCAGGTGTCACTCTGAGACAGAGACTCTGTGTTTGCAAGGCTAATACAACGTCAGTAGGGCAAAAATCATTGGCCAATGTTTCAACTAGCAGAGCAAATTTTTGTGTTGACCCGAGTTAAAAATGTGCCAGGCGTCCCTTCGGCGTAGTTTCGTTCATTGGCTTTGAAAGTCGATTAAATTGAGCTTTATATTTAAAGGACAACTTAAACTCTTACCTTAATGCCAACTTGTTCCTTCATTTCTGTTCCAGTTAAATTTTTTTCGATTAGGGCCTTTGACGTTCACCGTTATAGATCTAAAGATCTTTGACGATTCCTCAGAGGAAAGCCACAACTGCAGCAGACTGGAAACGAGTTGTGGCAGTGGTACACCCGCGTTTTTTGGCGCGAAACTCTTAGCGAAACAATTTAGGATAAATTGTTCTGACGTCAAACAATCAGACGCGAGTTTTTACGGGAGCAGTACAATTTCTGTCTGAAAATAGGCCCCACCGTATTTAAGCCTTTCCGGAAATAAGCACAACTAAAAGGGACTTTGAGCAAATTTTAGGCAAGGGCTTATTTCGAAATTCAAGGGTATTGGCAAACTTGGCACGGTCATGCTCTATACGAATCACGCATTTATTTGATTCATTCATAGTTTTAACTATGAATTATTAAAATAATGCACGTGCAAAGAAGAGAGATCATCCTCTCTTGCTGTGTGGACGTGGGGATGGTCTCAAAAGGAAAGAGGTTGGGAGGGGGGCAGAGTGTAAAATAACACACCGGGATAAGTGGCAATGTCTAAATTATTCAAAGAAAAGAACGAGGGAAATCTTTTTTTCAACGAAAATTTATCACATGTTCATTTTTCCTGTTTTTATATAATATATTACAAATATAACAGAGCGCATTGTAGCCAATTATGTCACGTTTTTAAATTATGTTTTCTTTCATTTGTCCATTTTCTGCCTTCTCGTCAAGCCGGTTTTCAGCTGCTCCACGGAAACAGTCGTACTTTAACAAATCTCTCAAGCAAGCTTTATTGGTTAGTGAAGTATTGACAGAAAGTGTTTCCCTAAAATCAACATTCTCAGTTTGGTGGACACCATACAGCTCAGGGTCATATTCGACGTCTATTTCCATTCTTTCCAATGGCATAAAATAATATTACAAGCTCTTTATCTCTGTTTTCCACAGCTTCTTTTTTTCTTTTTTGGTTTCTTATATCTTCTTTCTTTCTCCAAGATATAGATCAATTTTTGGTTAATCCAATGGGATATGTTGCTTTGTGCTTTTTCATTGCAGCATCAAGGTCTCCAATCAGCTAGGCAACATTATCTTGAATGCCTGTTGCTATAAAGTTGGCTGGAAATGAGGGACGTGGTGTAGGGAGGAGGAGGAATGTACCTTAGTTATCAAGTTTGACTGGGAGGGGGGTAAGAAGTTATTCTTTAGCCTTTGTACAGGAGGGCTCAAGTTAACTTTAAGCCGTACTGTACTGATTTCACAACTGCAATCCTAAAAAGTATAGCACAATTCCTACCTTCCTCGTTATAGAATGTTAGAAATTCTGTTTTTGACAACGAGACAAAAATATATCTAAAAGAAAAACTTTCCTCGTGTTTATTGACAAGCCTCGAAACATATGACAAGTTTTGCCATGGCCATAAAAACCACTGTTAGGGCCATATACTTCTCATTCTTTTCCTTGATAAATGTTTATAGGTTTGTACTAAACGTTCTACGTCAGCATCATCGGGATAGTTATGGAAGAACGCCAAAGACGGTTGGGAAGATAAAAAGTGTTGAAACTAAATTTCGGCCAAAAATTAAGTAATAAAGGAGGCAAGGGTCACACGAAAAAAGGTGTTGGGAAAAAGTAGCTTCTGTCGACAAAGTAGTGATTTTGACAGCGAACTGTATTGTAGTGAAGATAAAACCTGTCGCCGACACAAAATCTGTAGCGACAGACATGACACGCAAAGCAGTCGAGGTGATACACGTGTTCACGAGCCCGCATGACCATTTCCAGCGGAGGTATTGTTTTTAAGCATCGAGAGCAAATTCCCGTGGCACCAAACAACCTGAAAATAAAGTAAAATGGAATGTTACGAGATGATAAGTTAAACGGACTCAGAGAAACGTTCTATATTCCGTTATAATTATAATCCGCCAATCATCTTTCTGTCGCGCTGATTGGTACATCTATACTGGACAATTACCACACGTGACGATAATCTCTAGTTGAGAGTGAATGTCCAAAAGTGCGTAGCATTTTCTGTTCACGTGCTGTGCACCAATTAAAATCACCGATCACTATACCTGACCACTCGATGAATAGAAATTGATAGTCGGTTGAAGGCCAAGGTTTTAGTCACATGCAGCGGATTTGTCTTGTTGGAAAACGACAGTGGAAATAATCTTGGAGGATTGAAACACCTTTATAGTACTTTTAGGACTTTTATAGGCTAATAAAGCTTTGGACTTTTCCTCAAAATTTCGCTTTCTGACTTCAAAAATTCGTTTTTTTGGAAGTTATGGATAGCTTTCTCTGTCACCCGGGGCTAAGCTTGTGAACGGAATATAAACACTAATGGCAGCTGTGTTAACTAAAACTTATTCGTGCAATATTTTAAGGTATACCACTCTAAGAGAAAGCTATTTTGCACATGGCTCTAATCGTAGTTGTGGGGTGATGATTTTAGTGAGAAGTGACCTAGATCTTGATCTAAAATTTGTCAAGTGTGATGACGAAGGCCGCTCGATTATAATGGAAGCTGAGGTACAAGGCTCGTTGTTCTTGTTCGTCAATATTTATGCTCCTAATAAGATCCAGGAACAATGCTGTTTTTTTGATAATTTAAACAAGGACATCGAAGATTGTGTTGTTAATACTGAAGAACGTAGGATAATTCTCGGGGGAGATCTCAATGTCACATTTGAACCCGACCTTGACTGTTCTGGCGGCAAAGCTTTTAGAAAAGAATCTGTCAAACACATACAAGATTTATGTCTAGATTTTGATTTAGTAGACATTTGGCGAATAAGAAATCCGGAATCTAAACGTTTTACGTGGAGGCAAAGAAATCCTTTTATTCAAAGAAGACTAGATTACTGGCTAATTAGCGATGCTTGCCAAGATGACATTGAGAGATGTAATATTATTCCTTCAATTAATTCCGATCATTCTGCAATTTGTCTTCATTTTAATAGCATAGATAAACCGAGACATGGTCCGTCTTTCTGGAAGTTTAACGCCAGTCTTACGGAGGATGATGAGTTCATTAAGTTGATAAATGAAAGCGTGCCGTGTGGTTAAACGAATTTAACGAAGTTACAGATAAAAGATTGTTACGGGATCTCATTAAATACAGAATCAGACAAGTTTCCATAAAATATAGCAAAGAAAAAGCTCGTGAAAAAATAATTTTTTTCTGATATTGAGACTTCTCTAAAACTAAGCGAAGAGAAGTGCAATGAATCACCAACTGTTGAAAACCAAGAGGAACTTAAAGACGGAATATAATTCCATTTATGAACAAATAGCAAAAGGTGCTATAATCCGATCAAAAGCCAATTGGTACGAGAGATGCGAAAGAAATAATAAATACTTTTTAAATCTTGAATCGCATAAGAAAACTAAAAACTCTGTTCGCAACGGTGGAGTCCTAATCACAGATCCTAAAATGTTTTTGCAAGAAATTCAAAATTTTTATTCTACCCCTCGATCCTCGCACCCCCTCTTAAGGTATGCTAAGCCTGTTTTTAAATAATCCAGAAATACCAAAACTCTCAAATAACGATGTTCGTATATGTGAGGGAAAGCTTTCGGCAGATCACGGAGTGTTATAAGAGTCTTCAACTGTTTGAAAGTAACAAGTCACCGGGGAATGTTAGATTGACAGTCGAATTTTACAGAGCTTTCTGGCACACATTAGGAAATCTGATGGTAGATAGCTTAAACTATTCGTATGACTATGGTGAGTTATCAAACTCTCAGAAGCAAGCCATTATAACCTCAGTTAATTGAGAAAAAAGATAAAGACAGGCGGGACCTAGCCAACTGGAGACCGATCTTACTTATCAATGTAGACGTAAAAATTGGTTCAAAAGCTATCGCCAAGAGGTTAGAAAATGTGTTACCAAATATTATACACCACAATCAATCTGCATATGTCAAGGGTAGGACCATTTCTGATGCGGTTAGAACGATCGAAGATGTTATGGAATTCTCTCAGAGGTACAACATTGAAGGGAGAATGATTTGTATAGATTTCAAAAAGGCCTTTGACACCGTAAGTAGGGATTTTTTATTTCGCACCTTGTCCGCCTTTGGCTTTGGGCCATCATTCATAGAGTGGATCAACACATTTTACAACAAATTATATCTCAAGCTGCCATTTTGAATAACGGATTTTCTACTTCATCATTCGCTGTTGAAAGAGGAGTAAGACAAGGTGACCCTCTATCCGCTCACTTGTTCATTATTGTGTTAGAAATCTTGTGTATTAGTATACGTAACAGTAAAGATATCCGTGGTATCAAGGTAGGTAACGAAGAAATCAAGTTGAGCCTTTTCGCAGATGATTTGACTGCTTACTTGAAAATCAATCTCTCTGTAAAGAATTTTCTAAATCTCCTAGACGAATATGGAAATTGTTCTGGCCTGAAGATTAAACATGAAAAGTCGGAAATGTTACTTTTAGGTAATCACGCCTATACCGTACAGGAAGATAAATCCGTTCCAGGTAATTTAAAAGTTAAAAAAATCGGCAAAAATTCTAGGAATACACTTCTACCTACGCCTCACAACTCAAACAAAAGTTAAATGTCGATGAGCTGATGAATTCTATTAAACAAAAACTACGAATCTGGAGATGGAGGGACCTAACTATCATTGGAAGAATCCAAATTGTTAAAACATTTATCATCCCTATATTTTTATATCGAAGCCAGCCTGATCTCAATTGAGAAGGAATTTGTTAAAGAGATAAACAAAATATTTTTTGACTTTATTTGGAAGGGAAGGGGCAAAGTCAAGCGTCTGGCCCTTATTAGCGAGATTGAAGATGGAGGACTGAAAGCCCCACATCTGGATTCTATAATTGAAACGCAAAGGGTCCTTTTCTGCAAAAAATTAGCGAGCGATCAACCACAAAGTTGGAAAACAATTCTCCTGCATTATCTAAGACCAATAGGAGGCAAGTTTGTTTTATGCTGCAACTATGATTTGAAGAAATTACCAATAAAGCTGCCACCGTTTTATGAGGAATGCCTCAAAAGTTTTGCAAAATGCTCAGCAACAAATTACGAAAGTGTACAGGAAATAAAAGACATTTCAAATACCATTTTATGGAACAATAAGTTTATTTGTATTGAAGGCAAGTCTGTGTATTTTAAAGCACTAGCAGATAAAGGAATTCTTAGAATGAGGGATTTGATCTCCGATAACAATGCGCTAATTTTAAAAAGCAATTGCAAATTGAGAGAACTGAATATCTCGCCATTAGACGTTTTTAGGCTTGTTACTCTAATTGATGCTCTACCAGTAGAATGGCGAGAATCATTAAAAACGTTTGTATATATGGGTGATGAACCTTTTTCCATGCATGATGAGATTAAGGTATCTTTAAACGGGCAAAATGTTTTAATCAAAACTGTGGTTTCCAAATCTGTCTATAAGGAACTTCGAGATAGAATCATCACCCCATGGCCCACCAACTGCTCAGCTGAATTTTAACGCGCGATTTATAAATGAAGTCTTATATATAGTTAGAATGCGTTCCAATACGTTCCATTGCATTCTAATCGCGTTGCATTAGATACAAAACTGCGTGAATTTCAGTATGAATTACTTAATACTGTAGGTGTCTTGTTTCAAATATTCTTTTATACAAAATTAATGTCGTACCATCTCAAGCCTGTTCCTTTTATGGTGAAATGGACGAGTCCCTAGAGCATTTTTTTGTGTCTTGCCATTACTCAAAGATTTTCTAGGCTGAAGTTATCAAATGGCTCGATGATCTTGATATAAAGATTGAACAACTTTCTGACAAAGATATAATGTTTGGCATTCTGAAGTGCGAGGACGAGTTATTTGTTAATCATATATTGTTAGTTGCCAAACAATATTTATATTCTTGTAGACAAAGCAAATCTTTACCTTTAATAAGAGTATTAAACTCAAAAGTTACATTGATTTACCAAATAGAGGCAATGATATCAAAATCAAACAACAAGCTATCAGCTCACAATAAGAAATGGAGCAAGTATAAAAATAAATTAGTATGCAATCCCGCACTGGTAGCTACAACACAATAGCATCGTAAAACAGCATTTAAATAGATGAATGAACGGAGGACTCTTTTGTGTAAACACATATATATATTTTTGTTTTGTTTTGTAGTATTTATAGTGTCTGTAATAGTTTTGTAGAGTAGTTTATAGTGTAGTGTAGTACTTAAAATATTGTATTTTTTCCATATTTATTTGAATGTAGTGTTTTGTAGTAGTTTAGTAACTAAAACTTTGTATTTTTTGAAAACTAATAAAAATAATTAAAATACAAAAAAAAAATCTTCGTATAAATTGTCAGAGAAGAATTGGTGAGTCACCACGATTTCCTTAGAGCTTTTATTTTAAGAGAGTCTATCCTGAAATCATTTCGTTTTCTCCTCTAGCTCTAAATCCTAGAAATCTTAATTTTAAATTATGGCAACCAATATATCGATATATAAGCACAGAGAGATTCCGTGATTTTGTATTTAAGCTTTACGTTCCTCCCACGTAAAATCTGTCTCTTGTATTTCTTCGAAGCTTAACAATGAATTATTCAAGATCTTCTTTCATAGCGAGAACAGATTGTCTTGTCTAAGAATCTCTTCTTTTCCCCTAGAATGATTAAGAAACAGCATTGTCTTTCCTAGTTACCTTAATTAACCTATGAATTAAATTGTCAGAAAGCTTAGCCCTAGGAAGCGCTTTCTCTGAGTTTAAACTTGGTTTTGAAGTAATGAGACAATGGTGTCTGGGTTAAAGAACATTTCTAGTCGGATAAAGATAAGTTTCAATTATTTATGTTAACAAGGTTTGCAGATCTCTTGAAAGTTGTTTGAAGTAAACAGATCCTTTAATCTTGTTAATATCAAATATATTCCCCATCGAGATTTAGCCAAGCTGCACGGAATTCAGATTCCTTTATTTCAAAAATGTACATCAGGATCCACATTATATCTAAAATCGTTGTGTGTCTGTTGTGAACGTAAACACCATGAATAAATAATATCATTAAGAAAAGAGATGAAACGTTACGGAAATTGAAATTTCAAATGTTGAGGCATTTGAGAGATTCGATTTGCTTTAAAGACGCTTCTGCAAGTCTTTCACATTTTAATTTAGCACAAGGTGCGCAGCCGAATTAGTAAATTTGGTTGTGATAGTTTTCGTAGGTTTCGGCGAGTCTGCGAGACACCTGAAAGCTTAAATATCTACTTCGTTGGTAGCGTCTAAGAGTGCACAGGAATTTCCAAATTTGGAATCGTTTAGACGTCAAGCATGATATGTTTTTCTTTTAGCTTGCCAAGTTTATTCAATGGGAACTCTTTATTGTTATTAAAACAAGAAAGCCTCACCTGATGTAGTCTCGTTTACAAAGTAGTAAATCTCCTTTGAGGTAAAACTTGAAGCTCAAGTCAGCCAGCTGTGTATTGCAGTAAGAACATTTCAAACACTCTTCATGCCAAAACTGGTCCAAAGCTCGAAGCACAAACTTCCCCTCAATCTTTTTATCACATTGTGCACAGATTTTCAGGTCCTTCGGCTTTTCATCCTCGGCCTTTTTAAAATCTTTGTCTTTGTCTTCTACAATAGAAAAACCGCTCATTAGAGAGTTATTCAAATTGCGAATACACGCGAGGGTCACGCGCGTGTCTGAACAACCCGGTATTATTTAGGAAAGATCTAGGATATTCACAGCTTTTTTGTACGAAATGTTTCCTGGCCAGCTTTGTGCCAGCAAAACAAACTACTATTTTGCCGGTATATCAGCTTGTTGGTTTCAAAAATTATGGCACAATTATTTAAGCAATAAAATTAGTTGAAAGTTCATTTTGTGGAAACAAAGGCTGCAATTGGATAATTTATCTTAAAACTCTCTCTGTACTCGGTCAAAGAGCGGATGAATCGACCTATCCAGTTGATAATCCGGCCTTGGTTGTACAATGGATGAATTATATCCGCTGAATAGAGATTTAGCCAAGGTTATCCGCTCTTCGAACAACCGGTTCTTAGTTGTCTTGAAACTCAGTCTTGGATCGAAAAAGGCCAGTTCGTGTGCTGGTTGAAAAAGTCACAAATACGCGCAGAGAATCCGGCCTCTGGAGCATGCTGTAAGAAAGTATGGAGAACTTTATATTCTCTTGCACAATATAGCGCCACTGAATTCCAGCTAAAAAACAGCAAAAAGATTTGACAGGGATTTAAGTATTTAAAGATTGCTCTCTTACCCATACTGTACTTCTAGTTCTACTCGTTCGGCGTCGAATAAAGAACTTTTCAGTCTCACACTTGAATATTCGGACAGGCTGTACATGGGTAGATTCTTAAGATGTATGCTTGCTTTAAATCCGCTTTAGATTCTTGAGGATCGAGTTTCTTTAAAATCTCTGTAAAATCTCTGGGTTTCAACGATCAAAGCTCCTAATTCAACAATAAGCTCTTGAAATAAGTTTCCAACGAACACGTTCAATCCTTAGGCTGGACGTATATACAAATATATCAACGTAAATTTCACAGAGGCTAGGGGGGTCCAGAAAAGTTAAAAAGACCAGCTATTTCGAAACGAACTTTTAGGTGTCATTCAAACTTCATCGTACAGGAAATAGTTCAGCGAGTTCAAATCAAATTTTGAAGTTTTTAACCTTGAGAAATACGATCAAAGTGTAATGAGAAGATATTCTTCCGGTCGAGAGCTGTAAATTGACAATGCAGTGCAAAGTTTTGCAATGTTGTAAAGGTATCAAATACAAAACAAAACAAACAACAGGTCACTAGCTACCCTTTTAGTTTACCCAATTTATAACATAGTAATTTGCCTTAAAGACGGGTTTGAATATCCGGCCTTTCAGCCGTAATATATGGTGATACAAGGGTAACTCATCTTTAATTCAACAGGACAAGTAATTTTTTTCAACTTCTAAATTTGTATCGAAAAGAGCGAGAAAGGGGAACTCGTATGTCTACCATGGCCTCTGTGACCCACTTAGGAATACTGTCATTTATTTTTTCTTAGAAAGAATTTACAGTGTTTAACTTGAAACCAGTTATTTTTGGACGCTGCATTATAAGTACCCCCCTCAATGGGCATTGAAAAAAAAAATAAAAGAAGGCGAACAACCAAAGTCAACATAACCTCGGCTGAAAGAAAAATTCCACACCAGCCGTGTTACAAGTGAACGGAAACACTTATAGATCCAAGAGCAGATTATATTCTGACACGTGAGGCGGCTGATCGGCTGTTCACATAGCATGAACTGTCTTGCAAAGCTGTGAAGGATCTCAAATGTCTTACAACAATTTCCCGTTGTGACAGGTGACCAAATGATCGGGCTAATTTGGGTAGTTATTATTTCGCTTCATTTTTACCCACAAGGTATAGAGAACGTTTTAAGGAACTAAGTACAATGTCCAAGATTTTCAGTTGGTGATTGAAACGTACGGCTTTCTGCAACTTTTGACATATCTCGACGTGCCGGGTGTACTAAGCAAAACCAGAATCACTCATGACAGGTTTTCAGAACTCGTAAAATCTTTTCGTAATCACAGAAACTGTTCTTACTTTTTTCAGAACTATTTTACAACATAACTTTGACGGAAATGATGTTCAATCAGATAAGCAGCAAATTGCAAAAGTAAGATTAGAGATTGTAAGACCGTTTCTGTTACTCTACCAATCCATTACAAATTTGATCTCAGGGGGAAGGATTAAAGGGGGGTGGGGGGGGGGGGGGGGGGGGGGGGGGGCGCATCTAGTGTAGATCAAGAAAGGTCGTCGACCATCCTGGAGGTTATAGACCATTTCCCGTCTTTCCTCTTCGATACAATCTCCTTAAAACATCTGACAGTCAGAAATGAACCAGCTGTGGCAAAAAAGACAATCTTAGGTTACCACTGAGACGTCAGTTTCTCCATCGGTTCCTAGCTACTAGCTGACCAGAGTGCGCAAACTCTGCAATATTTCAGACCAAAACGGTCAAAATCTTGCCTTTTTCAGAACAAAACGGTTAGAAAACCGTACCTTTTTGCGTCGACATACCTTTGTAGCCCCCTCTCGGGTGGGGGGCGGGGCACTCCTATATATGATATATATACCTATATGTACCGCTGTGAAGGGTATGGTTTTTAAGCAGTTTATTCTGGAATAGGGTCCCAGGGATAGGGATAGAAATCCGAGAGTTTTGGTCTAGAATAGAGTATCCGGCATTTGCCGGGAAAATGATCAGTGGTATGAAGAATGAAGTCCAGAATAGTAATAGAAACCCGGAAAAGAAAGAGGCTTTCCTAAACGTAAATATAATCATTGAGGCAACGTTGTTGTCAAATGGTTTTCCTTTATTAGTGATACAGTTCTAAAGAAAAGCAAGTCTAGGATAGGGCAGGGATTTTCGGTGTCTAGTTTGGTATAAGGTTGCAAAATCAGCTGAACATGGTCTGAGATACTCCCTGGGGGGAGTACTCCTCCCCCCAGGTGCAGTGATTTCTACGTACCACTGCATGAATTCTCACAACTTTCTTCAAAAGAAATGAATAGTAATCAGTGAGGAGATTTTAAAATTTTAGCGAAACTAAAGCGTCAAGCTAAAGTACAGTGATTTCCATCAATACCCATTAATATTCTTACCTTATTTCACCTCATGCCCAGTTTTTTCTCCGAGTGTACATTTTATGTACTTTTTTCAATTTGTATTCTCCATAACGGTCTTTAAATATTAGCTTAGGTAGTTTCTTTACTGGTTTACAGTATTTAACACTTTATATAAAATTCTCTTTTTTCCGCCTACCCATGTTAATAGCGATAGTATACACAGAAAAGGACACTTCGATTGGAGTTGAATACCTCAAAATGTATATGTAGCGCGCGTCCTTTCTTTCTCTTCGACTGAATATAATCAAGTTTACTGAAGCGTTTTTCCTGTTAGGAATTCATGTGATAAATTTCCTGTCAAACCCTGTGGCCTTACATGATAAAATCTTTTTTTCATGTTTTCCGGAACTTGAAATAAATTGATCGTATAATGACCTAACAAGTGAGGTAAACAACTTTTAAAATAGTCATCTCGTAGGTCAGGTTATACCATGCATATCAGACTGAGACATCGGAAACGAAAATATTTTATATCCCCTTCAAAATGACCCGGGCTCTGACAGCTGCGCGCAGAAAAGGAGACACATGGCAAAGGAAGTAAACCAAGTGGTGCAGACTTCCGCCCTGATCACACCAGGTAAAAAGAGTCAGTTTACTAAGTTAAAAAAGTTTGTAATCTATGACAAACTGATTAACAGATAGTTGAAGCCCAGATTTTGATTTTGATAAGCTGTGCTTAACAGGTTAACAAGTTTGAAACAAGTTTTAGTTTTGTTGTGTGAACGGACTTTGGCGGAAAGCTGAATTAATTTGTTAATTATTGTTCGTGATATAATAACAAAATTTGCGTTTTTGATTGATCCCCTGTACGAAAAAGGCTTAGGTGTCTAAGCCTTTTTCAAGGTTAGCTTATGTACAAGCTTGGACACAAACAGAGAAACATCTCTGTCCTCCTTGGGCTCTTTTAAATCGGTCAGTTTTGAATAGGAGTCGTAAAAATCGTAATAAGATCTTTCTTTTACTCATGCGAACCTGCTCCTAATTAAATTTATACTATTTTTTTTTACAATGAAAGCTTGAAAAGTGTTTTTCTAGTGTTCTTGTCACCTATTCCAATGACTGTGATAAAAATACTTTGCTATTTCTAATCACATCCTTCAACCATAGACAGAAGTAGTTGGAACGCTTACGCTAAAAAGATAAAAATGCGGACACTTGACGCTTAAACTTTCTCAATGACACATGCAAACTTTTTAAAAGTTCCCCCTCCCCCCTTTCAATGTTGAACCCATTGTGGCCAAGGATTGTCTCTGCAATATGTTCGGGAGCTCAACATTGAGAAGGGGAAGGGGGAGACAAGGAATTATTTTGGTAATCGTGCCAACACTTCTGACGATGGTTGTTGGTTCGTCCTCGTGCAACTGGAGTATGCAACGCAAGTATGATCACTTTACTTTAAAGGCGACTAAATGAGTACGAAGACTTGCAACAAAACTTATTATGAAATCCAATTCACTCGCAGCCTATCTAGGTCGTTTGATTAGCTTGGGTCTCAAAGAGATTTTCTAAAATTCTGAAAATCTAGAAAATAGATTTTCTAAATTTTTGTGCCTGAAAGGCTGAAGGACTGATATTTTTACGTTTTTGTTTTTTAATCGAATCAGAGCCATAGTTCTTTTAAGATAAAAGTAAATAAGTTCTATCATTCTTAATTTATATGTAATAGGATACATCCTCATAGTCTTTTTATTCGTTTGGCCATATTTTAGTTAGGAATATTACTATGTTCTGTACATGTAAAAACCTTGTTAATTATACCGATATGTAGTTTCATCCTTCTTAGTCTTAGGTGTAATTGACTATGTAATTGAGTTGAATAAAGAAGGAAAAACGTTTTTATACTAAAAGAGTTGATGGAGCTAAAGATAAAACGATTCTATATTTAATTGGATTGATTTGCAAAAAGCTAACCGTAATTACTTTTATTGGACAGCTACGTCATTCCTGCATTTAAATGGGTTCTTTTTTGCTGTTTCCCTACTGTTTGTACTGATCTCTGACATTTTTATTGGAATAACAAAGCTCAAATTGGATGACCGCCGTCGTATAATACTTAGCACTGAAAATACTCGGTTCTGATTGTTCCAAAGCAGTACAATTTAAATGCGCACCGAACATCTAGCAGCTACGAATGAGTGAAAACTTTATTTAAGTGTCAAAGCCTTATAGCCTGGAAAATAATACCATACTAATTAGGGGACACTGCTAAAAACTAAAAGCTACACTAATACTAAATATAAATACAATAAAAATATATATGAGTCATATAAAAATGTTATTATAATCTATGGTGTAAAAAATGTTAAAATCTAATAATAATGAATTGACTTGAGAGGCACTATGTGCACCATAGGATGCATCCCTTACAGCCGCTGTCCATTAAGGGAGTTATATCTTTTTTGCGAATACGGTTTGTGAAAGCCTGCAGTGTCTTGGCTGATCTGTCAGCCGTAGAAAGTTTTCCCCACATAGTTTGGGTCCTACATAACGCAAAGAGTGCTTTCCATAAGTAACAGTGTTCAAGAAGTCTTCAAGAAGTATCCCCCCCCCCCCCCCTGCATTCATCTAGACTCCGTTTATCACTTCCCGAACGTTTGTTAAGAAAATATGTTGAAAGGTGTGATTCGTTGGACTAAATATCATTACTAGGAAACTAGGACGGTGACTGTGCTGTTTTACGCAGTAAAGGCTTTACTAGTATATAAAGAAAACTTGAAAAGTCTAGCATCCTCGGGTGGATACCTTCAAATAAATTAACAATTCCGTCCAGATCAGCAGGCAAGTTGTACTTGATATGCAAAACCTTTGCAGGTTGCTATAGTAAACAAGCGAAAGCGAGCTTCTGTCTGTTCTTGTTGATGCTGTCTTCAGTTACAATTGTGTACGTAAACCTGCTTCCATTAAAACAACACAACGACACAGAGGGCTAAATGTGCACTATTGCAGTCCAGCATTATGCCTTTATGTCTGACAGATGTAAAAGCTGACTTCTAGTTAATTTATTCTCTTATTGTTAGCGGCTATTAGTTTTAGCGATTTTTTCTACGCAAGATTTAGCGACAGTTTTATTTAGCGATTTCTCGAAAAATTTAAAAGTTAGTAATATAGCAAAGATGGAAATAAAGGGGGGAGGGGGGGTGGGGCTTACTTAAATTTAACAAGTATTAAATTTGACCGAAACGAATTATAGCGTGAACTGAATTTAGCGATTTTCGCCCAATTTGCTAAAAACGCTAAAATAAGTAGCCGCTAAAAATAGTAATCTTAATGGAAAAATATCGTAAATTCGATCCGTTGCGTTTTTCACGTACGGTGCTCGATTTTCTAATTGTACCCTGTTTATTTCAGTATCCGAGCTACGACCTTCCCGATAAAGTTAGCAGTTTCCTGAATTTCCTCAGGGCTATTTAAAAGCTAAAACACCGAAGTTTTGTCTTCTATTGCCTCAATATTGACCTCTCAAAGGG
Organism: Oculina patagonica; assembly: GCF_052425735.1. Lineage (NCBI taxonomy): Eukaryota > Metazoa > Cnidaria > Anthozoa > Scleractinia > Oculinidae > Oculina > Oculina patagonica. Next base: position 16,438,358 of record NC_135762.1, read on the forward strand.
GGTTCGTCCGAACCCCTCGAACACCCCTCCTACGCGCCTGCATTATTTTTATAAAAACTACGTGCACCAATAAATGAGGAGTCTAAACCACAACTCAGAGATTGATATGGGTAATACTGAGCTGACAGCTAAACATATGCTAAAAATAATTTGTGAAGGAGTTAAAATCGCAGCGTGCGACATTTTGGTGGTTATGGTTAACTAAATAGGCAAAGCAAAGTTTATAAAAGCTCACAAACGAATTCCTCCCTAAATACACTTTTATTGACTCTGACTATGCTGATAAATAAGATATCTAAGTCACAAACTAAGCTGACAATAAAAATAGAATTTGTTAAGAAGTTAACATAGCAAATAGGTTAAACGACGAGGCAGGACTAAAACCACTGTCAGAAGTATATGTAGTTTGAAGTGCTGAGAAACTGACGCAGGAATACCGAACTTGACTGTCTGTCGTATAGAGAAATGGTCTCATTGGTAACTATTGTTATAAAAGGTGTCTTGAGGCAAGAAACAGTCGCAAATATATCAGAAACGTTTTACTAGAACCTTCTTAATGACGGAAGCTTATAATTAAGGGATGATCGTAAGACACCTACAGAGTCAATAACACAAAGGCAAATAACTAGAGTATTAATTAAACAACAGCCTGCAAAGTTTACTTTGTGGAGATGCTTATGCTAAATTTAATTCTCGTTTCATGATGAAAGTCAAACACTGCAGTAGGGCTGAAAAATTATTTTTGTTAAAAAGATTTTCCTTTCATAATAGTTAATCTATTACAAAACATCTGTCTGGTGGGCCCTTAATTTGGGCACCATGCGAACTTTCGACTGCCGCCTCTGCTGGAGTCCTTTGTAATATTTCAATATAAATATACATTTTTGTCTTTATTTCACGCTATAAAACGCTCATAAGGAATTTGGACTTCAGGAGTTATTATTTTCTGCCTTAAACACAAATTCAAAGTTTTTAAAAATCTAATGAAAGTTAATGTGTTTTTTTCTTCAATATTTTAACTTGTTTCAGTTATAGATGTGAACAAAATAGTGAACTCTTCCATACGTTTACAGCTGTCTGTGTTAGGTCAATTAGTTTCTGGTAAGCTATACTTACAGCTAATTAAACAAATTTACAAAGTCCATTTTTGGTAAATCCTGTTTGATTTTAGTAAGCTCCCTGCTAACAACGTTGGCTTAAAAAGAAAAAAATTATGTGTTATCAAGATATTGCAGTTTGACTTTGAGTGAAATTGAGACTTTAGCTGGAAAACCTTGCTGATCCTTACGGAGTATTCTAACAGTCAGGAAAGGTAAAGTTTCCTAGTTCTTTATATTAATATATAAAGTTCTAAATTTACTTGTAAAACTAAAATTAATTTCACGGGATTCATTTTTGCTTTGAAATCGAGAACTTAAAATGTTAAACAGTTTGCATTGTTGACAACGCCTGCTATTATTCAAAATATTTACAGAAACTACAAATTTCACAAGCTCGTCGATGTCGAACGAAAGAAATATAAATTTCAGTGAGATGCGAGTTTTATTGAAGATTATTGCAGTGCGTAAATTATTTCTACGAAAAGTTGTGAAAAACTTGGCTATGGGGCAAGATATGGTAGATTTATTCTGACTAAAGACAAAACAGAACTGTAGTAATTTATTTCACTGAAATTAAGAAAAAAATTCAGCCAAGAAACTGAGTGAATTTACAATAAATAAAGTCAAAGGAACTTTTCTTTCTTTTTGTACTAAGAAGTAGTTAAATTCAAATTTAAATTCTCGAAAAGGTTACAATTTAAGAACTACACATTGCAGATTTCATTAATTGTGAAACCATCGAAAATGTCAAGCGCAAATGGTAGATGATAATATTGGTAAATTCTGTACAAAAATTAGAGAAGGACTTTTTTAAGAAGAAAATCTGAAGAGGAGAACAAAGGCATTTAAACGAATAGATGGAGCCGACCAAAAAGTAATAATAGTCTGGATGTGTGTGTATGATGTTAGAGAGAAGATAAACACTCCGAACACAAATTACAAAGATGCTATGGTTTGTAACTGAATGCTGCATTTGCCTTTTTGGAAAATATAGTTGTTGGTGTTTGGTTGTTGGGGGCCCCTCACCCCGGCAGGCTAGGAAAATAACAAAGCTTATAATTCCACTCCGAGCATTTCATTTCTCTTCACAATAGAGGATAATACATGGTTGCTTGGAGATATGAAATTTCTCTTCGGGTGTTTAACACGAGAAGAGAAATGTCATATCTCCAAGCAACCTGCATTATTTTGTTTATTTTATAAACCTACTAATAACGAGGTTTTTGACAATTTTCCGAAAATTTGCGACCATTTTCCGAAGATTTTAAAAATGTTGTCTGAAGGTCGTAGAATGTTTCCGAACATTTTACGAACTCTTCTAAAACATTTCCTAGGATTACCGAAGATTGCCGAGGAAGATCCGAAGATGTTTTGAATTAATATAAATAAACTTTGGCTCATTCAGCATAAACATGGCAAACTTGTCAGCAAACATGTCGAAATCGAAGCCAGACTGGGACAAAAAACTGATACTCTAAATAACAGCGAGAAAAGTACTCAGTTTTGGTCAACATTGCAAAAACCAAATTAATTACTGTAAGTTTCAATTCGAAAGTTAAAGATTGTTTAAAACATTTACTATTTCTGAAGCAGAGAAAAGTCAATTTAATATACATGGCGCCGACAAGCCCCATTTCCCTGTTTTCAAACACTTAGAAATTTTTTTGGTAAAGTTTCAAAACACTTCGTTAATCAGCAAGTTAAGGTTTCAATTCGCAAGTTAAAGATAGCTTAAAACATTTACAATTTCTGAAGCAGAGAAAAGTTAATTTAATATGCACGTATATATTTTTTCTCGTTTGGAATTTTCCGCATCCGAAAAAAGTTGCTTTGAAAAATGGCGCCGACAAGTCCGAATTTCCCTGTTTTGAAACACTTAGAATTTTTTTTGGTAAAGTTTCAAAACACTTCGTAAATCAGCAAGATACTAGTAAAATATTGAACATTGAACAGTGAAAGTTATAATATTATCTTTGACGTACTTCCCTATTTTCGCAAATTTCAATCGGTGCTGTGAGCATGCTTAGAAGCCTTCGTCAGCATCACGAAAAGGAGCAGGGAGGCAACACTTATTATTCTAACCCACTGCTCGCCAGAGCGATAAAGGTACTAATGGCTGTTCCAGACAGATGTGATTCTTTGGTTATCTTTTGTAGTTTATCGGTTTCGAAAGTAATGAAATTTGGTTGTGAAAGAAGTGCAACGGTACCCTTTTTATTTTAATAAAAGTGTTGCCGATGATAGCATCAACCGACGTGGTGTTTGGCAGATGAGTAATGAAAGAATTTCTCAGTTTTGATGAGCGGAAAATCTACCGGGAATATTTACGCCATTAGGGACCTTACGAAACCACGACGGCGACTGCAACGAGAACGTCGCCAAACAAAAGGTTTAATGAGCAGTGCAGTAGCTTAGCACGTGCAGTATCCATGTTGGTACATTTCTTTGTCGTTCTCTGCAAAACAACGACGTGAATAGCCAAATTCTGCGTCGTCTGGAGAAGGTGGACCACAAAGGCGAAATTTTCATGTTTCTAGTTTGAATTTAGTAATTCAGCTTGATATTACTTCTGACACCAACGAACGCACTTAATAAATTAGGATAGTTGCGAGATTGTTAAGTAAAATATAAATGCATTTTTTAGTCGACGTTGTCGTCAGAGTCGCCGTCGTGGTCTCGTAAGGTCCCTATTTTGGGCCTTTGTGGTGAAATGCCACCACATGGATTAAATCTAAATTTCACTCCAGATCATGGTATCATGGTGGGCAGTGGCACGTGCAGTGTAGAGATACTTCAAGGTCTAGAGTTGAAATAACCCTAAGAACGTTCAAATCGGTCTGTAAATTTTGTTGTCTTTGATCTTCACCAACTTCTCAGAACTGAGATAAAATGGAGGTGTGGCATTCTGTTTGAAGAATTCCTTTTTCGAACAGTTATGTAAAGGATTAATACGAAGAATAAGAAATCTTCAGCATTTGAGGACTCAGACTGTGTTCATATCATCGACACAACATGTTGTAAAGAGTTCCTGTATATACATATATATTGAAAACGGTGTCACCTATTTCAATATACCATGCATGGAATGGATTATCAATCTGCCTCAATATTTAATGCTAATTTTGTCACAGATATAGCTAGTAAAAGCTAAATTGCGGCTGAATTTGACGCCACACTATTTTGGAAGAGCGCTTTCAAATCGAATATAGACTGCCAAGTTACTTTGGGTGTGAAATAACGTCATACCACAGAGAATATATCTTGAAATTTGTTTTTCACGGCCGGTCATTATAAATACTTTACAAGGCGTTTTCTCTACGCGACAATTAAAAACACACAGCGTCGCGAACGCACTAGAACTTGTTTCTTATCATTTGGTTACCTTGTTATTTTCAGATCGGAGAAGCACCCCTACGAAGCAATTAAATTAATTTATGGAGTTTATTTTTTAAGCGATTTGCAAAAGATAAATAACCATTAGCTTATTTGAGTAGAATTAGACCCTTAATAGCCCGCGAAACAATTAACCATAAGATAACAGATTATTATTGGGTTTCTTTTATCTTTAAGAACTTATTATACTTTTGTTGTATGGTTTCAAACCGCTGTATCCTGTTAAATAATGCATGAACGATATCGTAGGCGTCTGTTATATACATAAATTGTATTTGAAGCCTAACTAAAGCACTTTCTTTACGATTAGAACCGAGCCAAGACCTGGAAGATCTGTTAATCTGCAGAAAAAGAAGGTTGGTCGAAATATTTTTCGTAGATTACATTCAAACGCACTTTTAAATACCTGGTTTACCCTCAAAGGATGCTGCATTTCCTCTATAACATCTTTAAGTAGTTTAACATGAATTTACTTTGCTTTTTTTTTTTATTGAAACTTCTTTCGGCATTTCTATCGTCAAGACCAAGAGACTGAAGGTCTTCAATGATAAAATCCATTTACTTTTGATTAAGTTTAATTAATAGTCCTTAATTTATAAACAGAAAAAGAGCTTTAAGGCAGCGGGCAAATTTATCAGAAGTATATTTTCATGGTGTTAAAGATCTTTAGCGGCAGATGACGATAAAGAACTAAGAAGAAGGACAAAGAAGGGAAAGTAAGGACGGATCACAACTGGAGTTTCTTTTGATTCGCGCGTTTTTACATAGCTTAAAAGTAACGGAAGTGTGAAAGCTTCTTCCATTACGGAAGTGAAATTCAGCGTGAATGTCTCGTAACAGTTGCCTTCCTGTCACGTTTTTTCACCAACTTATATCATTAAGTTTCCCCGTGAAATATGAATTCATTACAATTTATAAAAACAAAATGCTATTTGGATGTTCGTAGTTTACAATATACTTTTCACAATCGTCTTTTCATATTTTTTGTTTCAGTTGGGATAAACATTACATTTCTAAACACTCCTCTTTTCCCTTTGTGTAACAACGCTTTTGTTTTCGGTTTGAAACATATGGTTACGAACTGTAAACATAAAATTTAATCTGGATTTTTTTTTTAAGCTCGATGTACGGAAATATCCCTCAACAAAAAGCCAAAAACACTGAACTACGAGGCAATTGTCCTTCCGCAAATAATAAAATTAATTATTTATTTTTACAAAGTAAAAATGCTACACATGGGTAGAGATAGCAATCTTACAATAACTTTCGTCCTTCCATAATTAAGAATCGTAGATTTGTTAATTTTTTTTAAAAATATAACAGAATTTTTTTAAAAAATATATATATATAACAGAAAAATACTTTCACATCGTGTAATTCAGTTTATTTTGTTTTTCAACAGCCCGAAATGTGAAACCACAGTCATGTGCGTTACATAATTGAGAGAACAATTAATATTAAGTTTAAGATTAGCATATGATTTCGTTCTAGAATATCAAAGCATTGTCAAGCGGATAGGTGACAAAAATTCTCAATTATGAGAGGTTCCTCCCAGTGGTTTGATCTATCATGAAATTCTCAGAACTAATATTGAAATTTTTCTTGCAATCAGTAACAAAAAGTTATATGTTTGTAGCTCTATTGGGACGGCATGGAGACATCGCTAAAAAACAGAAAAAAAAGAAATTGTTATTATATATTTTTAGATCCATGATTCGAACCGAAGCAGATTATCGATTGTAGATTAACGTAAAACTCTGAGCAATTTTACAAAAAAATGAAATATATTGCTAGAGACTGAATTCCGGCAATTCAAACAGAAGTTAGTGTAGAATTAACCTAAGCCGTGTTCTGTTGGAAATCCGTGAATTTGATATGGTTCTTGCATTGTTTTTTATTCGGCGAAAGAACATAAACGCGCGTGCATTGCTATTTTAAGGTACAAAGTTTCTTTATTTTTGGTCCAAAAATACATAAAATTGTGGGTTTTGGACTGCAATCCCCTGGAGTTTGTACTAAAATGTTAAACTATTTGCCCTGGCTCGTAATTTCTATGAGCGACACAGTCAACGACTAACACCCTGAAATGGGTCCCTCTGCAGCTAACGGTCACATCCGCCATGCTGGAGGGCAAGCTACGCTCTGCGACATTCAAAACAAAGAAAAGTCAAGATTGACTGGTTGAAGTCGCTTTGTTTTGGACCTCCCAGCGCGTAGCCTCCAGCAATTTTTCTCTTGTAGCTGCAAAGGGTCCATTATAGTTGTCAAACTTTTTGCTCTCACCTTTTGCGTCTCTCTCTTTTACTACTGTTCGAGCCTGTAGACTACCACTCTTGCCGTCTATTGCTTATGATAGTAAAATGGCCTCGTGAAACTACAGCTATTTGACGCTATTGTATTGTTTCTCCACCACGCTCACCCCAGATTAACCAGTGCGTGATCAGCTTGTATTATCAACAGACGAAGGGCTCGTGTTGTATAGAACTGGTTCTTTTTGTCTTCTTTTCGCGTTATATTAAAAGAAAAACAACTCTCGCGTAACTCATTTAGCCGGAAAATGTATCGCCTTGAATTCCCTGGACACTGTACAAAATTTACATGTAACCTTTAAGTTACTTACCTGGGTAAATTGAAACTCTAGCTAATTTTACCAAGGTAAAATTCTACTGGGGAATCACGTTGTGTAGCCATGGCAAATGTTTTTCATGGGAGGAAGCTAAGTTGGACAAAACCGTGTTCGATGTAAATCCGATATACTGAAGTAAAATTAATTCAACTGTTGAATTCTTCACAGATGAGTAAACTATTGCTTCTGAGTATCCTGGCCTGCCTTGTGCTCCTGGCCTCCTCCAAGCCCACCCCTGATGAAACACTTGATGATGCAGTCGTCAGCAATGAGCGGCGTTCCCCTTGCGGTGCAGGAGGTTGCCAATTTCTCACAGGCGTCAAGTTTGGTGGAAGAAAATCAGGTGCACGAAGGAGGCCTGGAAAATACTACAACAACCGCTTCAGGAATTCCAGAGAGTAAGTATGAGGCATCTTTTACTTGCTTAGCTGCAAAATCCTAGGAAAAGATGTGTAGAAAAATTTTGTCGAGTGTGGAGTTGATTTGCGTTATTTTGTATATGTGTGCTTTCCGAATGGCTCTCCATTCAATTTCTCCTTATTAATAATTTCACAACCATTAAACAGAGGTGAAAGCAAAAAAGTTTATCAAAAGTGGGTTGACACCAATAGATTGCACTTTTTAGTTACATTTTTAGTTACACTTTTCCCGCACTCATCTTTGAAAGAGAAACGAAAGTTACGAGGAAGGAAAATGGCGGCGCGCGAAAACTGGAGGCGAGGTGGGCGAAGAAGACACTCCAGCTTTCGTGCTGCAGTTTCAGGTTCCTCGCTTTGTAATGCATGACGGGAAAGCAGGACTGGTGACGATTAAGAGATAGAAAAAAGCTAGCGTGTTTACATCTAGCTATGTTAACAAAATGCATTTGTTTTCTAACATTTTATGCAGAAAAACCAGCAAAATACAATGATGCATCATAATTACAATACCAATTGATTGCAAGGTGGGGAGGGAAGATATTGGCCAATATCAGAAGACAGCTCTGCAGTGAATGGCCACGCCCTCCGCCGCCCCTGACTTAGAGTGACGCTGGTACGACTTTCTTGAACAAGAGATCAGAAGGAGAAGCCAAGCAGCTCGTTGCGTGGTCCCCTGCATCCAAACTGTTTTTATAATTACAATGTTTACATAGGCCGGATACAAAACAAAACGACTGCGCAACCATCAGAGCGCGGGTTATACAAAGGAATCAGTCTAATTTCTCGAATCTTCAGGAAAATCCGAAATTAGCTCAAGAAATCGAGGGTAAAATTGCAGTGTTCGATTGAGAAAATAAATCCAAGGGAAAAGACTTTTGGTTCGAGTTATCGGAAGAGTTCGAGAAATAGAAGGTCCGAGAATTCGGATTCCACTGTATGATTTTCAATTTCAGTTCTAATTTGGAATCTTATCGTAATACAAATAATTATCTTATTTTTACCTATTACAAGAAACTTGACCACTCGTTTTTTTTTCCTTTCATATAGCTGGTTCGATCTTCCAGACGATGACTATTATGACAACGAATGAAGGACAACAAAATCCCATATTGCCTGCACGGGTTTCACTGTCACGTATTTAACACTGTAGAGTAGATCACTGTTATCTCACAGGAATAAGTGTACATTAAATATGCTGACTGTTCACTATGGTATTAGATTTCATTTCAAAGATAGAGGTGCTTGTTGTAATAAAAGCCAATAAAGATTGTCTTCAAGCGAGTTGTCCCTTTTTAATTTAACTATTTTCCAAGAGAGAGGAAAGCAATGGTCGTAGTTTTAAAAAAATTAAAAAAGGTTTTGATAAGTTTTAAAAAAATTCAATTTTTTGTGAAAACAAATACCCACCTTAACATTTCTGAATTCCAATTAAATCCGGAATACGAGGACCACACGTTTGTCAGTCGTACGATTAACATGAAAAAGTTGATTAAAACCAGTCTCTTGTCACTATCTGGGCTCCAAACAATAGTTTGTTTGGATCCGATCAGATGATATACTAAAATACGTGAAAATTAACGTTTTAAATCCACTATCTACGATAAAGGGAAATTCATACAAAATACTAAAAATGAAATGAGATTTCAGAAAGCAGTGATAGCAAACAATTTAGTATTATTGGAAGTCGATGAAACCAAAAAATCGATAGGCTTTCGCCATTCTAGGAAATTAAAAAATTTTGTTTGAAATAACTGAAAAGAGAGCGAGAAAATCTCATAAACAGAATATACTCCTTTTGTCCCACCACTTTCTTGCAGCTCATGTACTAATAAATTTCAAAGCATTTAAATTTGTTTTATCTCTAATTCATAACTAGCATTAATTGAGTCAGTGAATTAAAGCAGTGGGATTTTGAAAATAATTTTTGCTAACATGAATTTATAGAAAAAATAAAGAATCTTAACGTGTATTTCTGGAGAGGAAATTTTAGAGCTATTTTTAACCGGAACCGAGATACAACTCAACCTTTGAATATTTCTTGCTTTTCAGCAGACCTGTGTTGGTCTGAGTAAATTAATTATAAAATCGACTTAAAAGTTTGTCTGGAAAATTTCGGAGTTCTTTTATATCTAAACTGGTTTTCTTTGTAAAGATTACTTTTATTGTGAAAGATAAACAAAACGTTTTTCACCACAGAAATTTGAGCCCTTCAAAACGAAAAAGAAAATGCGGGAGAAATTTCAAGAAAATGTCTGTTTCAATTGTTTTTCAAAACTTCCTTTATGGACTTTGACCAACCAAGAGGTGACGCCTTCAAGCACGTTTCAGTTTATACCCTCTCAATATATAGAACATCAATTTTGGAACGATAGGTCCTTTAAATGAAATATACAGCGAATATCTGTCTAAACACGTCACGAATACTCGAGTTAACTTGATATTTATAGAAACGTCTTCCTTATCGAAACTGGAAGTGAATTGTCGATACACCGACAAATTAAGTTCACAGTTCGCAGTTAATGGTGTCATTTCTAATTTCCTGTAGCTTTTAGTTTACGCCTAAGGCACTGTAGTTTGAAATTACAGCCCATTAGAGGCGGTGCACGGATCTGTGGTCACTTCCCATTTTGCTACATATGAACAGGTGAACCACCGCTAAACGAAATTAACTGTTCGCTGTTAACCGATATTTTAGATGTTTATTAAATTAAGTCTTCGTTCGATAAACGTCTTAACATTTGGTTGGGATGTAAAGAGACGGTGAAAACATGCTCTATAAAAATGTGGGATGTGTGGTCACTTCCTATTTTGCTAATATGAACAGGTGAACCACCGCTAAACGAAATTAATTGTTCGCCGTTTTACGCTAATTTAGTTGCTCAATAAAATCTTCGTTCATAAAACGTTTCATCAGTTGTTTGAGATGTGAACAAACTAAGAGAACTTGTCTTATAACTGGCTATATTTATTTTCGCAGCGAGAGCCATATACACGTAAAAATCCCGCCTATAATATAAGTGCGTCATTGTTTTTTTTGTTTTTCGGCAAACATGCGAAAGCGTAGACCGTTGCGTTTATTAATTATGCAACTTGTTTTTCTCTTGTGGGTTGAAGCTCACGCAGATTATCTACTAGAAACAAAAAACAGATTTGCTGTTGGATAGCATAAAATAATACCAGCATCATGCGCCTAAAGTAATAGACGGCGATGGGATATTGTAAATGTTTGCGCATTGCAATCCCGAAATGTTACAATGTGCGTTGAATTAAAACGATTTCAAATATAATAAATTGTCTTTATGTTAAGGCAAAATATTTGTTTATATACCCAAGTAGTTAATCTTTTGAAGAAAGCGAATTTCAGGCTTGGTTGTGTAGTGGTTAGTTACAATACAAACCCGATTTCTCAAACCAACGGTACTCGAAACTTCTGAATTCTCGAGACAGTTTCGTTTCCTTTGGATAGTACTTCTTTGAAATTTTACCTCTTATTTCTCCAAGCAATTTCCTTTCCTCCTGGAAGTTTGAAAAGTCAGGATTCTACTGTACTGTATAAACCTGAACGCCGGTCTTAAGGAATGGCTACTTCCAAAATATTTTTTTGTGGTATCGAGGCTCTTCTCGTTTAACCGTGAAAACCCAACAAAGTGCTTTATACAGTCTGTGCGAATAATCAGGGCGTTTCTGTTATAAACGTGCCCTCCAATAATGATTTTATTCAAGGAGGAATTGGCTCAGTATAGCGAGTGCTCTAATCTAAATTTTACGAAACTGTTATGTTGTATCATTTAATTTTGTATCATTTATAGTTGAGAATTTGAGATAAAATGTTAGGGAAGTACGGCGTGGTGAAAATCGCCTGAAATCTCCATTTTTAAATCTTATATCCACTTTTACTTTTCTACAGGTTCTAAATTCCATTCTCGAAACTTTTGAAATCTTAACTAGTGCTTTGCAGATTTAATTCGACTTGATCAACAATTTATGCTTGATAAACAATTTAAATATTTTAGTATTTAAAGAAGACCCAATCAAAAGAAGCTGAACCAATGATCAATGAAGAAATTTGATGGAGTTATGTCGGCAATATGTAACAATCGTTAGCCACAGATTATACTTCCTTGAAGGGCAAATACTGACCAAATATTCCAAAGCATTATTAGAGTTTAGCGATCAATTAGCAGTAATCAATGAATTTTCGAGAGATCACGGCAGAATAGCGTGGTTCCTTTTCAAATAATTGAGCTGCGTGTCGTTTTAGTAAACAATATCTATATCATTTCATTTCCTGCATTAGCTGTTTTCGCCCGTTTAAGTTTTGCCTGGGGCTGATTAGGAACTTAACGTACCTTTTTACTTAAGATAAGTGTGAGGCAACAATTAAAACAAGTCAAATAATGATGGTTGAAAATATCTTATGAGGAAATCACCTTTGTCGATATTCCATTAAGTTATCCAGCCCCCGTATTGAGTAGATAATTAAATTTTGTAAACCAATGAAAACACACCGATTCGTCGAATCGTTTTAGTTAACATAGTTTACCGGTAAAAAGAGACGCTTCTCCATTTTGTGTCGTCTTCAAAAGCAATAATATAATAAAAAGGTCTTCAATGAAGAGGCGATACTAATTTCCGTTGCTGTAATCTATGCGGGAAGATTGTTTAAAGCCAGCTCAAAATGAACCGACGTTTATTGCTTGTTTTGGCACGCTGCTAGCTGCACCTCGGTTCAGTTTATCTTGGATCGCACATATTAACGTAAGTATGAAATGTAATTTGTTTAAACATAATGACCTTTAGCTTGCTAACTTCAAATGGAATTTAACTTCAATTTGTGTGTGCCGATTGATTTCGCCAAGATAATATTTCTTCAGAAGGTCTCTTAAGAGTTCGTTATACCCTCTTAATTAATTTTCAGACTGGCACTAAAACTGTTCATAAAAATGGCAAGGTCGAAACAGGGAAACAGATACTACATTTAATGTCTATATAGAACGGTTTTGCATTCGAATGACTTTAAAAGAAAACTTTTAAAGAACTTTTAAAGAAGAACTTTTAAAGATCGATGCTATTTCAGACAGGTGATTTAAAGCCATGACACTCGAAAAGGTTGCTTCGGATCAATGAATCTTAAAGATAACCGTGACTAATTTGGTAAAAAGGGTTTTTCTTATTCTAATCAGTAGATCAAGCTCAAAAAAGAAATTTCTAAGAAGAATTGTCGTTTTCATTATCGAAAATACAACGTTTGTGAGTTAAATAAAATAACAAGACGCCTCACCGCTGAGAGTTTCACCGAGCTATTTTGGCTTCTCCACAGGAGTTTACCGAGGTCTCTGGGAAAACTTTGACATAGAAAGATAGATAGAAACTTTATTTAAGTGTCAAAACCTTGTAGCCTTATATTTACATTCTATCTCTTGCCTTTGAAAAGACGTTATTAGTAATCATTTAGATCCCAAGTAATTTTCTGAAGCTTATTTTTTTTATCAAACCGACCAGGAAAAATAATACTGTATGGAGTTGTCGTACGAACAGCCATTTACAAAAAAGTTAAACGATTTAACCACTGAGGTGTACAATTTTCTTCATTTCAAGGCGAAAAACTGTTTTAACTACTTGTAATTGATACAGTAGTGAGTCGATAAATGATCGAGCGAAAATAACAGTTTCTCTTGATAAAGTGAAAAAACCGCCATTTTTCACACAGCTGACTTTTCGAGCATGAGCCCTTGGATGATACGGGACGTCTTTGGGGATTGTGAATTCTGCGAGTGTTAAAGGAGTTTTTCACGGATTTTAACAGGTTTTTGAACAGCCAAAATTTATATCTGTGTCGTAGGAAACCTAAAAATAATTGTGTCTATATTAGAGCATTGAAACTGTTAACAAGCGTCTTTGACTGCTGATGGCTGGGATGGAAATGGATTGCAACTTGAAAATTAAGGCTAAACTGTTCGAGTTGTTTCTGCGAGTCTTCAAAAAAATCCATATTTATAGTCGAAGTTTGATTTTCATCCACAAATTAAGGTTATAACTGCCTTTAGATGTTCAAAGGCTATGTTTTCCTTAGGCTAAGTTGTCTACCACTAATTTCAGAACAGCGTAGGCCAAAAACCCGCGAAATCCCAGTGATGTAGCTTTTTTCAATATACAGCACATGGCTTAATCAAGTTAGTATTTGAAAGCAAGGAGTGCTGGAAACAAGTATGCGACTTGCTAGCATGTCTCGTTTTGTTGAAAATCAGTGAAAATACTAGATGGATCGATAGATGGAGGAACAGTTTGCTACAGAGAATAAAATTTAATTACACTAGCAGGGGGTAAGGTATCTAAATTTATGTTGTAATGCGTCAGAGGTTTGTGATTTGATAAGGAAGGTCAAAACAACCCCGTCATTATGTCTATTTTAAGAAAAAAGCTAACAATTTGAGAACGTGTAGGATTGAGAATGAAATGAGTCTGGCGGATTCTAAACAGCTGAATATCAAGATAACTATATAATTAATGAACACAATTCGATTTCGTAAAACATATTGATTATCTGATTGGGTCTTCTTTAGAAAATTTAGTGGGGATTTTACAACGAAAAGTAGCCGGATGTTGATGACGTAATGACGAATGTGAGCAACATCATGCATTAAGCACAACATCATGCATTAAGCACGTGCGTTGAAGAAACTATACCGGAATAAACAGATAAACACGTTTAGGGCTGGTAGCCATAGCTAAAACTTCGCTTGCAGATTACCGTATTTACTCGAATAAGCGCCGCCTCCGATTAAGCGCCGCCCTCGAATAAGCGCCGCATTTGGGACAAAAAAGTTAATAAGCGTCGCCCCCGAATAAGCGCCGCAGTCCCGATGCGGCGCTTATTTGAGGAAATCCATTTGACGTAAAACAGCACAACAAAGCAACTCTAAAACAAACTTGGGCACTTCTTTTCATCAAAAGCGATGTGTTGCAGCTCAAAGTGATTGTTTTACCGCTTGCTCATTAGTTTTTTCTATCCAACATTCTTACAATACGTAGTCCTGTAAATGTTGTGAAGACCACGATCTTTGCCAGGACAAACAAGGGATAAATACTGACAATCAAAAGACGTTATTTTCAATTACTGTAAAAGATTAGATTCTTTGTGGCGTCCAAATTTAAAATAAGCGCCGCCCTCAAATAAGCGCCGCATTGAGGCAGTGAAAATTTAATAAACGCCGCGGCGCTTATTCGAGTAAATACGGTACTCTCTTAAATTTTAGGTGACCACCACATATTTTGATAACTAATTTTTTTTCTTTTAATTCTTGAAGGAATGTAAAAAAATTAACAAAATAATCAATATGGGAAGTTAAAAAAATTCCAATATTACCGTCCGCGTGGCATCGAACTATGACTCGGAATTCTGCTATATCAGTTCGAATCTTTCGGTAGTTAGTCGAGTACAAATTGATTGTTAAACAATTAGACTTACTTTAAGGAATGTTACCATTTGAATCAATTTAATAAATAGATCCAAATAAACAATATTTGGCAGAGAAAATTGCATTTCAGGGATTTATTTACAGGGGCGTGGCCAGCTTTTTGAAGAGTTGTTGGCCTGGCCATCCCCTTTTAATATGTTAAAAATTGCTGTTCTTTTTCATCTTGAAAGTGCATCAGCTTGATTTCTTTTCTATTATACACTTTCAAAATACAAGTATGCTGAAAATTTGAATGCCCCGGCCTACGGGTCTACAGGATGGCGGCTACGTCTCTGATTTGCAATATATTTCGAAGATTTTCGCGCGAAAGTCCTTAAGCGTAAGTTCAAAGTTTTAATGAGCTGTCATATTTAAGCTATAGGACCACGTTTCTGAAGCAAAGGAACCGACAAACGGAGAAATAAAATAGAAAAAGTCATATTATTGGGCAACTGAAACTCCAAGTTCATAATAAACAAAATGTTTTTACTTTATTATTGACTGTAAAGAAAACGATAAAGTATTTTTACTCGCTAGGAGAGGAGAACGAACGAAGCAATAAGCTATACTTTTCATATTGTTTGTAAGGGTCTGTGCAAACGAAACAGGCGTTTGTACGTATAAAGATACACAAAGATCGTCAAATTATCAAGTAGGCAGGGTAGGTTTTTGACAAAAATGTAGGAAAAAAACATTACTTCTTTTAATTTAAA
The DNA here is from genome assembly GCF_052425735.1 of Oculina patagonica. NCBI lineage: Eukaryota > Metazoa > Cnidaria > Anthozoa > Scleractinia > Oculinidae > Oculina > Oculina patagonica. Next base: position 16,454,066 of record NC_135762.1, read on the forward strand.
CTGCTTGAAGGCATGTGTCATGCGCGGTGGCCTTCCTAGCTAGCCTCAGGCATGTGTCATGCGCGGTGGCCTTCCTAGCTAGCCTCAGGCATGTGTCATGCGCGGTGGCCTTCCTAGCTAGCCTCAGGCATGTGTGCATGCGCGGTGGCCTTCCTAGCTAGCCTCAAGATTTATCTCAGAGACTTTGACTCAGGTCTGGGTTTAAACTTTGGTCGGGATCAACGTAGTGTGTTCTTGGACAAGACAGAGGAGTAAAAAACGTTACCAAGTATACTGGCTGTATAAGCTTGCCCGAGCAAGGGCAGGTCTGAAGGCAGACTGTACCTTAAAGGCATAGAACGGGGAATAAATCAAGGTAGCTAACTTCTACTTTTTTTCCAGGAAGATAAAATATGGGTGCCTGGCTGTTTGTCCTTCTAAGCATTTCTATAACGGTGGTAATCGTAACAGGGAGGCCGCAAGAAAACGAAAACACAAAACCTTGTTTAACATGGAAGTGTTCAGGAAAACGAGCTTTTGAAGACAGGGAAGAGCGCGAGAGACCATGCCTCGCCTGGGATTGCAAACGAGAAATGTTACTACGCAAAAAGTTTCTGAACGCGTTCAGAGGCGCTGAGTCCGCAAACAAGAAGTCCAGCGTAACTGAAGCAGAGGATAAACTGTGCCTCGCGTGGGAATGCAGGCGGAAGCGACGTGCACTGGTTGCTATGCCAACAGATGTTACACCGGAAGCACCCGCTGATGACATGCCTTGCCTCACAGGAGACTGTCGAGCTGGGAAAAGAAGCAACGAAGATTCCTCTTTGATGAAAAAACTCCGCTTCGCCCGTGCCAACCCTAACTCGAAAAATGACCCTGGCTGCCTCGCTTGGATGTGTAACAAAAAAGGATAAGCAGACTGCGAAATAGGTACGAGTGAAAAATAGCACTTTTAATGGATCTGAAATCACACGATTTGATTGTCATTGCATGGCAGGGCACTCAGTATACTGCAAACAGTCACTCATTTGCTCAAGAATACGTGGGACGAATCTCTTTTGTTTCATACATTCAAACTGTTTAAAAAAAAAACAAATAAGCGCTCCATCCCCAATAAGCGCCGTCCTCGTCCCCCCCCCCCCCCCCTTGAGTTCCCTAAACAAAATGAGCACCCAAGTCGCTAAATAGAATAACGGGCTTTCACTGTAGAAATTAGAAGCCCATCTGCTGTCGGCCTCTTTACATATCTGTTGAGTGTACTGTTTTTTTTTTTATGATCCACAGATATAAAGACAACTGACCTTGCTGACTACACCATTTTCAAATAATTCTGTTAAAATGTCGCTTGCAGACTATCCACCTCCACAAATGAGATTTGAGACCTTATTTACCACATAAGCAAGATATAAAGAGAAGAATGTAACTTCAGAAACCATAATGTAAATTGCTTGTTGTAAATTTGATCTATATTTAGTTTTTAGGTTTAAATTATTGAGAAAAACTTTTACTTGCACTTATATATAAATAAATTTTGAGTATAATAAAAGTCTGCTGGTTTGTTTTTATCAGGGGTTAGCCGTGAAGAAGGCGTGGGACTTGTAGGCGTAGGACTCAAGAAGCTAGAGTTGCTCTCGGCTATCGCCTTGAGCAACTCTTACGCTTCCTTTCGTGCTCTTCAAACTTCCCGCGTGCATCCATAACTCGATATACGCACGCTAAGCATGAACCAATTCTTAATTAGTTTAAAAACTAGCTGGGGGTATTGAGCATTTCTGTGTGTTGTCGTCATCAAAGAAGTATACAAAATAAACAATACTTGTACCAAAACACATGCCAATTGTTTTCCAACAATAGTTTGTGCAACATCAATTACTTGCCCAGGTATTCAGATTCCAGAAATAGTAAGCCAAGAATAATAGACTCATAGACAATCCGGAATAATCATGGTCGAGGTAAGCGTTATCTGGAAGGCTTCGGCTGATAACACTTACCGAGACCTTGATTATTCCGGATATCACAAAAACCGAATCTAATAATTGTTTTATTATACATTGTTTTTCTGGTGAAGATTATAATGACAAACGATTTCAACCGCGCCGGTTTCAAAACTTGTGCTTTTTCCGGTTTGTCGTCCTGCTTAATTCTGAATGCTTTTTCCTCAACAGTATTTCATGGAATAGTTCCTTCCCAATTTGTCAGTCATTTTGTGTTTTCTGAGAATTTATCGTCCAGCAATTTTTCAACTTAGGTCAAATTATTTCTCAGTAGAAGAAGCGAATAGACGAACTAACTATGAATTTCCTTCGCTGTTAGTGCCTGCCACATTGCTCTTGGAAATCATGCATTGCGCGCGCAACCTACAGATTAGTGAATTATCTGCAAGCAGATTATTCACTCATTTGTAGGTTGCGCGGATACCTAGAATTAGCTGTAGGCTCTTAGCCAATCAGAAGACGGATAGTGATTACAATGTATAATAATAGAAGAAATTTGCTTACGTTACGACTGTCATTTGCGAAATGTTTACGACACGACTTGAAAACTAGAGATTACATGTAGACGTAAGCCAGTTCTAGGTGTTGTTTTGAGGTTTTTTTGTTTAATGCGCACAATTGCGACAATCGTATTTTAGCGAACGAGCGCACTTTAATCGGGCGAGGGCCTTTGGTTCGAATCGGGAGAGGGAGAAGAAGTGTGTTGAATGAAAAGGTAGGGGGGGGGGGAGGACCTTTCTTTCCCCCTGCAACCCTCCCTGGCCTAGATCTCCCGTCTCCGCCCTCTACGCTCGCCTAACAAGAACACTTGCATTACAGGCTAGCGTAGTGAGTTTGCCGCATGCGACAAGTTGTAAACTGAAAATCGAGCTATATGACGATCTTATATGTGCACCTCAATCATTGTCTGATTGTTGCACGGACCGTGGAAGGATTAAAAGGCAATACCGCAATATTTTGATTTATGCCCCCTGGCTTACATTTGAAAATTTTTATAAGGCCTTTTTTGTGGACTCATTTCCCGGAGCATATTATGGATTGGGTGGGGAGGGGCTTGTTTGCGTAGGGAATCTTGTGTTTCAAACTGTGTATGGGTCTATGCTAGGAAGGAATGTTTAGGTCTGAAACATCTTAGGAGCATACCAGAATACCGCATGATAAAAGTCTTCCTCGATGTGAAACATAAAACAAGGGTTCTAGAGTTGGGCATACTGTTAGGACCTGAAATATACAAAACAAACTCTACAATAAGGAGCTCGTATTCAGAACAAGTTATATCTTTCTATGCTTAATCGAAATATAAGCCAATTGGAAATTCGCGAATTTGATTGCTTCTCGTACTGGAGACTAAATGCTATTCGCCGACAGACCACTATTGTGCGTGCGTGTGTTCCACAAAAGGAGAATTGACCAGTTATCGGTGATCGGGACTCCGGACAGGAATTGGTAATCAAAATAGTAATGAGTTAGTTCTTTCCAGACTAATGGCATAATTTTTTTATGCTGCGGACTTCCTGAAAGGCAACTGAGCAAAAATGAAACCCACGCGATCTTAGGTACACTTTGCCAGTGTGCAGCGCTGTGTAATCAGTTTGTTTAATTTATCATTTGTTCCTTCTTGGTCGAGATAACGTGTTGATGCCAGCTGTCTATCTAAAAAAGCACCTCTGAGCTGACGACGCACAAGGCAGAGTAATATTCAGCCTCAAACACGAGTAAGTATATTTCATCGCACTTCCAAACACTGAGAGAAAAGTATCTACGTATCACATTCATTCAATTGGATCCCGGAGTTCAGTTTTACAAAGCTCTACCCAAGTTGTATAACTTTTCCTGCGAGTGTTGAATGACGGAACAATACTTTGCCTTTCTAATAAACAGTTCAATTTACATCACTGATATTTAAGAGAAAAGGCTTTATATAAAAATGATAGCAATTGATCTTAACAGCTCATGAACAGAACAACACTGATATAGAAAAAGCGATATTGAAGGTCTTGATTTTACATGTAAAAAATTAAGGTTGGGAACTTGCTATTGAGGCTGCAAAAAGAATAACGAAATCAAAATGTACAATTTTAGATCAACAGGAAAGGAAAAACTCAATAATAAGAAATGTTAATTGAAGAAAATTATGACTTTAATAGAAAACGGATAGGTAGGCTAAACACATTTTCTCACGCTGAGAAATAAGCTCTACGATTTTTTTGTCGATAACAGGCTCTGCAGACCATCAAATTGCTTGATAAATATTCTCTTAGGTGATGTAACCTTTTTAACATTGTTTAAGTTTCACTACCTTTGCTATTATATCTCTCTATACAGTTTTTGACGGGATTAAAATTGCTTTAGCCATTATTAATATTTTAGGTTTTTACCTGCTCAAGAAGATTCGAAGATTTAATCAAAATTTCATGCGTGTGATTTTCAATGGCGATGTTGATGTCGAATTTTAACATGGTTTTATTTCTCATGTATTGTTATTACTAAAAGATGAGCAAATTTATTTTTCTTAATGCAGAAAACGTAATACAGAAAACTGTTTGATATACTATAATGTTAAAGTTTTCGAGAAAAACTTTTTCAACGAGAGAGCATTCCATCTGTACAGACGATATCTACCGGAAAGTGCGAAGATTAAAAATTATATATATCTTTAAAAAATGTTTATATTAAACTACAACCATTTAAAAATAATTTCTCCAAAGTGATTACACATTTCCGTGGAGGTTGGCTTCAATGCAAGCACTTTTACAAACGTTTGTTAAGAAAACGCAAGTTTTCAACTTCCAACATTCACCGTACAAATGACCCTGTTACAATCACACGATCTTTAAGATGTTAAAAACAATATAAATGCATCATTTGTTGCAGTTAAAGAATTAGAATGTTAAACACTGCTCAAAACCCGTTAGGAAATCTATACCTCCAACTGTTTTGTTAAAATCGTCTCTTTTCAATTTGAGGGTTTGGATCACAGCATGAAAATCTACGTCCTTGTTAATATCGACCCTAAATGAAATGTGTGGCCACTTAAATCGTTATAGCAAGCGGCGATTGGCTAATTTCCGTTAGATTAATTATATCTCGTTTAACATAATAAAAGTAGCTTACAAGAGAAAAATCTTGTTCAGAATCCGGCGTCCTGCTTGAAAGGAAGGAGCTAACAGAAGACTGAAGAGGGAAAGATTTTTAGCAACAAAGATAAGGCATGTTTATTTTGTCTAAGGCTATTCATCTGTTTCTTCCTAGAGTTCTTTTCAGTACTTTCTTTTATTCAGCTAACATTCTAAAAACTCTCTAATTGATTTCTTTATCTTTTTACGTACTTTAACACAATCTGGGAGCGGCCATGATGTTCTTTGTTCTTTTTAAAATCCAATGGAAAGAAAATACGCCTCAAATCATAGCATTATCTTATTCTTTTCGTCACGACGCATTCTTACAATTTTGCGACTAAATTTCAGTGCCTAATACATTTATCAACATAAAGAAAACTTAACCAGTTTTGATCCAGAACTACACACATATAGTTAGTTATGTAGGGGTTTCGTTTACACAGTCATCCACATCCACCATCCGGCCGAGATGTTTATTTCAGTAAAGGCCATCGTGAGCGCAGCGAACGAGTGTAATATTGTTCTTGTCACGAGAGCCAACGTGTAATGCTTTTTTTTATTATATAGACCAAAACGAAAGAAGTGGCGAAAGCACAAACCTCTTATATGAATTATATGTAAACTCTTGCACCTCTTGCAAGAAACTCCTTGAGTTCTCTTTAAGTCACTGAGTGATGTGAAGTTTTCCTCTTCATGTTTGTATTTTCCTGCTCCTTGGGGAACGATTTTAAGTCTTCACTCGCCGTCTTTCAACAGGCGTTTGGTAAAGTTTGGCAGCCGTGCAATGGCGCGAAATGACGTCATCGATATCCTCACTAGTGAGGATATGGAAAATACGCCACTACGGTCCTGGATGTAATTTCGTATGAATTTTATCAGTAGTAGTAGTACTCGATTTTCCAGTAAAACACTCGCGTCTCTATAATAAACGTTGCTTTCCATTTATTTAGCTCACCTTCTATAAATAAATATATAAAACTTGTTATCCGTAGATGTCACATCGCAGGCTTCAAGCCCTATTTGTTGCCCTCCTACTTCTGGTGATGATTTCTGCATCCATGTCACTTCCAGCTGATTATGAGCCTGGGTACGACAGTTATCAGCCACGTGATTACAGTAACGATAAAAGAGATCCACCACATGGGGTCCGCCATGGAAAGCGAGGCTACCAAGCTGACTCTGCTTACGTGTACGGCGCGGACAGAGAACAAAGGCGAAAAGTACCAGATAGCTACTATGAACCAATCAGCGCGTAGCATTGACTCTGAGATGAAATTGTGTAGCATGAGTAGGATGTAGATTCATTCAATACAGAAATAAAACTATTATATTAAATGCGTTTTCTTGTCGAGTGATCTTTAGTGTGTTCCGTGATGGTGTCGTAAAAGGTGCGAGGGAGGGGAGGGAGAGGGTGTTGGTTGACAAGCAATAACTATTGGGCTTGATTTACTCCATCCCTAAACAATAACCTATTGCAATCCGACGACGCCTAAACTATGTATCGGAACTCATCCCTTTTTAGCCCCGGTATTGAGTAAACACAGTTTTGTCAATCAGTAAAAGCACAGCAAGATGTTAACTCGTCAATCCAACTAGTTTACCGGTGAAAAGGCGAAGATTTTCTAATCTATATTCAGTAATCGCTGAAATAATAAATGATCTTCAAAGAACTTGCGACATTTGCTGTAGTCAATGTGTGACTACGCCTAGTCTCTCAGTCTTTTACCAAGTTTTTCTCTGGTGCAAAAAGAAAGCGAATCTCAGTAGGGGTCAAAAAAGCTTGAGCCACGCCCAGATTGGTCTCCGTTAGGGGTTTGATTCAAAATTTCCGACGAGCATCCCCGTCAGTTTCATATCGAAGTTCCCCCCCACCCCGCCGACAAGTTCTTGTGGCTGTTTCCGAGGTACCACCTTCTATACATACTCAATGTCATTTAGGGCCTGTTTACAAGCAGGTAGGGTAACCCTAGGTGCTAGGGTTACCCTAGCAAGAGGGTTAGAAGATAGCCCGGTTTACAAGCAAAATTTGCAGGTAGGGTAACCCTACTTACCCGGGTCAACTTACACCGGTTACGCTTCAGTTAACCTTGTAAAATTTTGTCGTTAGAAACTGTTATTCGAAAATAATTCCGTTCCAGTGCAAAAATACGACAAATTGTGAATGAACACGATGTTTCTTGGTCACAATTCGCTGTTTTTGTCGGTATTTTTAAACATATTTAGCTTTTTGGAGCCAAAATAAAGTTGTCCCGGGTAGGCGAGTTATCCCTAGCAGAGCGTTTACAAGGCGCTAGGGTTACCCTAGCAGCGGCAGCTAGGGTACCCTAGCTGCTAGAGTAACCCTAGCGCCTTGTAAACACGTCGATGAAAAAAAGAAGAAATGTGGGAGCGCTAGGGTAACCCTAGGTGCTAGGGTAACCCTATGTGCTAGGGTTACCCGCCTGCTTGTAAACAGGCCCTTAAATCGATAAATGGGCCTTTTGCAGCCACCGATCACATAGCACAAAATCCACCTTGCTTGGAGAGCAAGCTACGCACTGGGACATTCAACACAAAGAATAGTCAAACTTGACTGGTTAAAGTCGCTTTATTCTAAACGTCCCAGCGCGTGGCTTGCTCCCCCGCATGGCGGATTATGTACCATGGGACCGTTAGCTGCAAAGGCCTCATTAATATTCGAAGCCCACAGGGTGTAGGCAGGCACTGAAATGGGAGGTCTAATCTCACCACCCACAACGCGCGAAAAACTGTGGTGTGCTCAATTCAAAATCACTGAGGTCTCCCCTCCAAACAGTAAGGTAAAGGTAAAGTCCGCGCGAGCCTAGTGGCCCATACCGCCGGAGCTTGTCCCGTTTTCTGAAGCATTTAGCGACTAGGAGTGTTTCTACTTCCCCCTAGATGGATTGCTAGTCAATCGTAGGGTTTCCCCCAGCATTACATTCGCCGGTACCCATTTATACACCTGGGTGGAGAGAGGCACTACAGGTACACTCTTTTTTTTTTTATAAGAATACAGTTTTTCCGACCCAGGCTGAATATTCTTATTTTTCTGCCGATTTTAGGCTGAAAATATTCTTATGAACATTCTTAGAAAATACCGTTTGACATTTCCGTTTTAGCAAGTATTGGGTAATCAACTACAACAACAACAATTTATTGAGGTATTTCCATAAAAAAATACATGGCATTACCTACTTACACTTGAGAAATTTCAAAGATATATAACATAGCATCAGAAACAAAACAAAAATGCGATTTTATCATTTGGAAAATAAAGTTTCATGTCTAAGAGACATTGCTTGAAAAAAACAATTAGGGTGTCCAGATCTGTATCGTGTTACATTGTGCACATGTACCATTACTTTTCTTTGCAGCCTGGCCGTTTCGGCTTTAAAAAAAGCATTCCTCACAGAGATAAAATGAAAATACCTGATTTTGTTTCAACTAAAACTATTATTCTTTTCCAAAATCTCAGCCTCGGGTTTATTCTTAAAATATTCTTAAAAATTCGCAAATTTCAGCCTCGATATTCTTATGAACTAGATTCTTATAAAATAAAAAGAGTGTATGGGAGTGAAGTATCTTGCCCAAGAACACAACACAGTGACCCCGGCCAGGGCTCGAACCCGGACCGCTCGATCCGGAGTCCGGCTTGATAACCATTAGGCCATCGCGTCTCCCTCAACAGTTAACATTCACTTTATTTTCCTCTGGGGTTTGCTCTCGTTTGTCGCCAAATGTACTTTGGTTTACGGCGATAATTAACGACAACCAACAAACAAATAACCTGAAACAAATTAGAACCAACAGTCACTTTATTTCGACTTATATTTACATTTCTACTTGAGGAAGTTGGATCGGCTACAAGATACAAAAATAACTCGAAGAAATGTAATATTTACAACCTTGACATTTACGTTCAATAATTATAATACGTTGTAATTCAAATACAGATTACATGTACGACTTGCTTATACATTGTACGTTGCCATAGAAACCAAACATCTCTCCCAATCCCTTGAGGTCCCATACTGATGACCCAACTCTACAAAGATCATTGTGATTGGTTGTTACCTGCACATGACCAATTTTAACGAAAGTAACAGCCAATTACAGACTACAGTGGATGGAGGGAGGGGTGGTCTTTAAATTTTTATCTTTTTAATATTTTCTACGTTTTTGTTGCTTTTTTTTTATTAAAAACGAGAGTTAGTTTATCAGTATGGAATTTTTCAAATCAAATTTAAGTCACCTCCACTCACAACGGGTATGGAATGAAAACCTCACAAGAGATGTTTGCTTTCTCAGACTAGCTAAATAAGTAGACTGGTTTTGAAGTAATTTAACTTAACACTGAGATGCAAAACCCAAGGGTATTTCTGTCGTTTAAGTCCAGTATTGTCTAAAAAAATTACTAATAAAAGCATGAATCCTTTTAGCCCTGGGGATGAATAGAAGCTTTTTAGGATATCTGGACAAAGTAAAGAAGTCAATTTTCGAGAGTAAAGGACACTAGTTTGATTGAGATATCAAATTCTCTAAAACAACCTATGTACAGATTCACAAAGGAGAATTCTGATGTTACACCCAGAGCTGAAAGATGTAAGACTGACCAAGATTACTGTATTTCTTCCGAATTTTACTGTAGCTACAATAGTTACTTAGTTAATTAATTGATTTTAATTTATTTAGTTATTTTGTTTAAATAAAGTTGTAATGTGCAGTTCCGGGAAAAATCCATACCACCTCATGGAAGGTCATTGGAAATTCTAAAGGCCGGGGTGGGGGGCCTCTAAGGCCAAAACTTTTAAATGAAAGTATGGGGCTTAACTGGAATTTTCGAAGGTGGGTGGGGGGGGGGAGGGTTCAAACCAAAAAAAAATTCATGGGAGGGGTATGGAAATTTTATGGAACAACGCAATTTAGTTAGAACAGCGTTTTTGAATACAACATCAATACATATTCAGCCAAGCAGGCTATGAAAGCAAAAACATTGAACACCAAACTAAAACTTGAACTATGAAAAAGTAAGTAAAATTAAAGGCTTTCACAAACAGGTGAGATGTGTTGAACTTTTACGTCCATTGTTAGGCCTATCCAGCAGGCTGGCTTATTTCAATCTACAGCATAATCTTTTGTGATTTTTCATAAACGACTACAACATTGGCTCCATTATTAGACTTAATTGCACTCAACTCAACACCACTATCCATTCAACCACACGCCAATCAGGTTGCACTAAAACCAACCCATCACAAAACTTGATGGATTCATCCATATTAACTAATCAAATACAGTTTCAGATACGACCCGGTTTCAAAGTGTTTACATGAAACATATCCTAGCAAGCGCTGCACTCTGTGCGAGGTTTGTCATGTTTACTCTTTGCGATGCAGTCAATTTGTGGCAAAACACTTGACCGTTTTCAAATCGATGTCTTTTTGCCGTTTACACGGCTAATGAAACCATATCGTTTTGAAAACGCTCCACTTTTGAGAGCGTTTTCAAAATGATCCGGTTTCAGTTGTGTCTCTATCGGTGCCAAAGCGATGCAGTTACAAATTAAACCGCATCCTTGTAAACACCATTTTCATGAGGATGAGTAAACATGAAAAACCAGAACAAGTGATACTTTTCAACTCTGTTTTCCCCTACACAAGCCTCCTACACCATCACCTCCTGTGTGTTGGTTTGACTTTCTATGGGAGGGGTCATGTCAACCTACACTAAGTTGTCACAACTCAGTAGCAACACCCCCCCCCCACACACACACACACACACACCCTCCATGGAAATACATGACAAAAATCACCCATAATTATAAGCATCTTGCCATCATGGCCAACCAGAGTTTCTTTCAGTTTCTTTTACTTTGTACATGACCTGACTTCATGCAACAACCCTCCGACCATCAAGAATGAATAAAATCTAATATTTGTCTTCACAACATCAAACAGGTACTGGTCATACATAGTAAGGAGATTTTTGGATTTACTGGCATAGTTAGTTACACACTTTTAAGTATTACAACACGAAATGCATGTATGATAACCAAAAAAAAAACATGTGACAATTTGCGATGATGTTCAAAAGGTTTAAAATATATAAGCCATGTTTGGCTTACCGGTAATTCTATTTTGGTTAAGTTTTCTTCTAAAAAAATTGTCTAAACAAGGCTGAATGCTAGACCTGTATCTATCATGCCAAGTTAATTTTTCTTCCATTTTTTTCTTTTCAGAAATAAGCTCCTTCTGGGGCCTATGCTGTACAACTTAATTGTTGTATTATTGCAGAATTAAAGTTGGCTTGTTGTGTTTCTTACTCCTCAAATTACACAAAATTAAGATATCTCAGATATCCACTTAAGATTCTAGCTCCTTTTTTTTTTTGCTAAGTTTACATGTACTTTGTACTACAATTCGTACAGGCTTCCAAGCCCAAACTACGTTAAAATTAAAAAGCAAATTCTTGATAACTTGCTGGGAGAGCTCACACTTGCAACTTATACTTTAACTAAAATTTCACACTTACTGTCAGTCACTTGAACTGGACATGCTACTTTAATGCATGATTGATCTGTTATGTACTTAAAACTACCATGCTATTAATTTCATGCATTGCTTTGCACTTGCAACAAGGGTCATAACAACCCTTGTTAAGATAAGCCTTTTAAGACCACTACCAATTTAAGGAGACTGCAGCCCCTTTGTAGTTTAGGGCACTTATTGTATAGGAAACATGACCAATATCATTGTGAGCTTAACTAGCTATAGGGACATATGTAGTGCTTTGGTCCAGAAATCTGCCATTAAAAGACAGACACGAAATGACAGCATGGGGATACCAAAATGGCCCCTCGTCCACTGAGCAGCACTGAGAAACAGCAAGAATCTGCATAAAGCAGAAATGCCATTACATGCTTAGTACTGAAACATCTATTTAAAGTGAAGAGGGGCCATGATTAAATATTCTCTGGGCCTTCTTGTGGAACATCCTTGACTAAGATAATACGATTAAATGCTCTGAGACGTTTCCAGAGCTGTACATACACTTTACACTGTACGTACATGAAGACCAAACCGCCTGTGAATCCAATAGCTACAACCACTAGCTTGGTCCAGAAAGGCCAGTCTAACTGCCCCTCCCTGATTTCCTCTGCAGTTCGCTCTATTAGAACCCACAATGACCACACCACACATGTGATAGCGATCACATGAAATGACACAGAACACAGGATCTTACGGCGCTCACTTCTTGTCATGTCCAGAGCTTTCCACTAAAAGAAACAAGGCAAGCATTGAGCAAATGGCAAACGGCTTTCAAAAAAGGACAACTTGGCTAGGGTCCCAAAACTCATAGATTTTGCTATTAACACCAATGCACATGCAATGAAAGATGGCAAGTTTGGCTCAGTGCTTCTTGGCTTCAGCTTTCTTTAATTGTTTTAACTGGCTTATTTTAAATTTATAGTTTTTCCTACATTTTGCTGCCCAATGGTTCTTACAACGAAACTGTTTTTACAAATAACTTTTTTGAAGTTCTTTAAGATTCTGAAAATTCAGGGAAAACCCCTGAACCTCCAATCTTCTTCAGACAGGTTTGTTTAGTCTTTGTAAGCCCTTTAATAAATTCTTTATTGACCAATTTTTAATTCAAGATGATGGAATATTGGCCTCCTTTTTCTTGTACTCACGTGCCTAACAACTGGGTCTCAATCCATAAACAAGCCGAAAAAGTACTTGGCCAATATCCTGCCACCTTGACCTTGTGCTTGGTCAAAAAATTACTATCAAAATCACTAGAGCACTAAAATGAATTTGCTAAATTTTATCTGGTGTAGCCTCAATGTAAATTTAAAAAAATTATCGCAAGGACACTATTTTTTAATTATGAAAGCCAACAAAAAGCTTCGTGATTTTCGGAAACTTTCTACTGCAAAACAGCATGGAACACTTTAAAATTAAACCTGCTTTTCTTTAAGGTTGAATACATTTCATGAGTTTTCTGACCCTGTTACCTCAATAGTGTTATTTTTGTTCTAACAAATTCTAAAAAAAATGACATGGCCATGGAATGACCGTTAAAAATCACATAAACGCTAACAAGACACTTGCAAACACGAACTACATGACAATTTTTTCAGATCATGTGTTACATGTAAGAATCCTACCGCTTCGAGTTCAAATTTCTTACGGCAGATTTAGCACTCTAGAGGTTTTGATAGTACTGTATGTCCAGAGTAGCGCTAAACCAAGAACTCTTTTCCACAAGCTCTGTAAGATTTTGACCATGACAGAAATAAAAAACGGTAGAACTGGTTCCATTATTCATCCACTATGGACAATTAATTGTAACTGCAAATGGGCTCTCCAATGCTTATGCAGGGCATCAAATTGCACCTAAATAATTGCTTTCTATCTTTGCTCTTTGTTTTGTATTGAAGTTTACAAGGCAAAATGGCTCAGCTCGAGATGTTTAAATCCATAGATGAAGTCAAAAACATCGCCAAACGACTGTGAAACATCGTGTAGTCTTCGATGCATACGTAGCATGTGCCCCTATTTTGATACGGTCAGCTGTGTCCTTTGGTATTTCATGTAATGTCACCAAAAGTCTTCCCAGTTCTTTTGCACAAAAAGTCATTCGAGATTGAAATAAATGCAAATGTGATGAAAATAATTTATTTTAAAGGGTCTATCTAGTAAAATGACAGAATGAGAAGTGTTTTACTTCTTTTTTAAAAAACAAATGGCAACCAAATATACAGTGTACCATTTTGGTATATTATTTAGGAGCCAAGTGGCTACTGGGAAAAAAGTTAATTTTACGCCCTATTGTGCAGTTTGCATACCCTTACCTTTGTGATAGGCTTCATCTTGGATTCCATGCGAAACTCATATTTACACAGTTCACATTTCTTAGTGTCTGAGCTCTTAATCCATCTCTGAAGACAGCTCTGATGTACATACTGCAAAGAGCCAGCACACACGCAAGGAGAAATCAGAGGCTGGTCTGGTTCTGCCTCACAGTGGCATATTCTACAGATTTCCATTGAAGATGTCATTGAAGTCATTGATATGCTCTTCTTGGCTGGTGTTTTAGGCTTGTCGTTGCTGTTTTCCGTGGTTGGTGTTGTTGTCACTTGCCCGTCTGAAGTTTTTGGTTTGGAATTCTGTGAGTTATAAAATATAAAGTATGTAAAATAATCAGCAAATTTTATGATCATTCATATCCTTAAAATTAATTCACCAAAAGGGATTTAAATAAAAAAGCATACTGGAATTGCAAGATACCTATCCAACTAATTTTAACTATGGAACTACATGTACTCTTAACAACTACTTTCATCTCAAGTTATTTTTTCATTGACTCAAAAGAACTTCATGTATCTTAGTTCTTCATGTTCAGCACTCCATACAAAAATAACTGTGCAAATATTAAGTAAAATAATAATTGTAGAAACGTTACCCGTAAAATTCCCAAGCTCCAGGATTATAACACCTTTCAACTATTTTATTCACCTAAATTCCTATGAACAATACTATTTTTTTCTAAATTTGATGCGCAATTCTTTCAGCCAATTCTTTCCTAGCTAGAAAAATCGATCCCTATTAATTTTATGTAATAAAATAATAAAAAATGCCATTCAGTTAAGGTCCACAGAGATGTGTGTAGCTGCATTTGAAATTTGCCAGTCCCTGATTGTTCAAAGGTGGATATAACGCTATCCACTGGATAAATCACTATCCAGTGATACATGTTAACAGAGCTAAACCAACCCTCCAAGTTTATTTTTTTCCTTAGTGGCCATTTGGCCTACTACTCAAGTTTTGGTCGCCAGTGAAAAATTTTAGTCGCCATATTAAGCTGATCCTTTCAATCATTCCTCTCAATTTTAGTCGCCAGGCTGGCGACCTTGGTTCAAATTTAGTCGCCAGCTGCAAAATTTTAGTCGCCATGGCGACTAAAATGGTTTTAACTTGGAGGGTTGTAAACTGTAATATCCACTGGATAATGAATTATCTGTTGGATAACATTATCCACCCTAGGCTGATTAACTGGGCCCAGAGTGAAAGGGTTAAATAAATTTTCACTGCTTTGTATGAAAGTTAGAAAAGGAGTTTTCTTCTTGTTTTGAGCTAATTCTTTTCGAGGAAATAAATCAATTCTGCACTTACAAGATAGAAGGAACTTAGTATTACATTGTGCATCCTTACTGCACATAATTTTATGTTTGATTAACGTGCACACACAAACAAAATGGTAGCTTTTTCTCTAACTAAAGCGGCTTGGCCCATGAGGGAGATAAATTGATGTTTTCTCGTAAAGCATGGTAACTTATATTTTTATTGCATAAGTTAGTTGCACTAATTGTCCTCTTTGAGTTAGAAAATTTAAAAAAATGTTCAGAAGGAAAAAGAGATATGGCTGAAAGCATGCACAAAACTGTTACTCAAGGAAGCGACCTTAAAAACAATGACACGAGGAACGTTTTGATTCAATGTTGTTTGGATGTGTGATTTTTACCCAAAAGTTATAATTATTACATTGTTTCTTATGCTAGGGACTTTCTACCTATCAAGTTTTTTAATAAGTAATTACTTTAATGAAGTTTGCTTTCAGCTACCGTAAAATATAATATGGACCAAATATTAAACTTGCGTGATTAATACCAAAACGGGCATAAATGGGGTGAGATTCGCCCATCATATTTCTTTTGTGAGCATGGCAACATCTTTTTCATTGTATTTTCGAAACAGTTCTTGGTAGGGAACATTCAGGTAAAGTTTCAAAAATTGTTCAACAACTTTTATTTCTGAGGAATCACTATCACCTTAACTTTGATGAATGCTTTTCGTGCAATTTTTGGAATTTGAAATAACTTTTGTTGCCCTCTAACAAAATTGAATCTATATAGGTCCCTGGCAGGGAACAGATTTTCAAAATACTGCAGTTGTCATTGAAGTGTCATTTCTCAGCAACTTCAACACATTAGCGATAGCTGTCTGATACTACTTGAAATGTAAGAATATAATTGAAGAGCGGCGGGAATAAACGGCCCCTGGACTTTCTGACTAAATCGAACATTATCGAAACAGCTCCAAATTGCGCATGCAGGTTTGTTTACGTGTGCTTAACAATGTCCTGTCTTTCATTTCACTGGTCTTTGTTTCGTTTTTGAAAAATTACACATGCAAAAAGACAAGGTTTTTGCTCGCGCGGCTTCTTTTGTCTTTTCTTTTACAAACGATAAACAAAGGAAACCTTTTGTTTCTCAAAACGATGAAGTCAGCTAAAGTTTTGGGATTACAGGCCTAGCCCAAACCCCTTAGCTTAACCCTAGCGAAAAAAGCTTAACCCTTAACCCCAAGGGTTAGGGTTAGGGTCTGACGCTAGGGTTTCATTTCAAATTTAGGGTTAAAAAGCTAAACCCAAGTTTAAGGGTTAGGGTTAGCGTTAGCGTTTCAAGCGGCTAGCTTTCACTGCAGTCTGCTTGCGGTTAGCTTCTTTTTGTTGTTTCGGGCAAGACTATTGCAATCTGTTACCGTTAGCTGTAATTTTGAGGTGAAAGTGAAATAAAGACTGATTGTTGATTGAATACGTTTGCTCGTGTTGTCACATTATACTAGTTTTGCTTTCAGTTAAGTGCCGCCGGCTTGCTCTCACTTCTATCTCCACTCCTTACATCATCACACATCTACAAAATCCCGCGAAAACAAGATAAACTAAGGCACGAATCGATTGATTGATTGATTTATTGATTGATGAATATTTAATGAGGCACAAAAAAGAATTTTTTAAAGTCTAAAACCAGGTCACTTCTCGGCAACTTTGTCGCGGCAGAACCCAAGCGGACCCTGTAAAACTCGCGTTGACGAAGTTCCCGGCAAGAAACCTCTTGTTTTAGGCCTTCTATGCGGCCAGGCTCAAACTACCTTGTTTGCAACGTTTTTTCCGAAGCGCTAAACAGCGCTGTTGTACAAAACAAAGGCAGAAACATCACTCAGTTCTTCGAGCGATGCTGTAAACTTACGGGTATTCAGACTTAATGATGTCCTTCAACCACCTGGCAGCCGCAATCGAGCTAAAACTATAAACTTTTCCGTTTTACTTTCACAGACACGCCATTTCGCTTAATTCAAACTCTTCCGCCTCTAACATGTGACCTTACGTCACAATGCAGTATCCAGTCCTACGCTACTCAAATCAACAAAAGACATGCGCAGCGAGTCAATGATGCTTGTTAAATGGTTTCTCGTCTTCCGTAGACGCTTAGAAAACCCTACAGGGAAAGATGTACACGCGATGCGTTGGAAAACTCAGACTGCTAGCTGACTGGGAGCACGTAAGCTTGCAAAATGCCTTTTTTTTGCATACATAATTTCTGAAAAACGAAGAAAAGACCAGCCGAATGCAACACAGGACAGTGTTTAGCACATGTAAACAAACCTGCATGCGCAATTTGGAGCTGTTTCGATAATGTTCGATTTAGTAAGAAAGTCCAGGGGCCGTTTATTCCCGCCGCTCTTCAATTATTTGCAGTTCAGAGAATACACTGTACTTCTGATTGCATTGTGCCTTGAGCACAGGTGGAGTTTTTAACATGCAAATATTATGGGATTATGGAAAAGATTCAAGGATAATCCACAGAGTAAAAGTTCTACTTCTAATTGTGCTAAAATTTACTGTATAAAATGCATTCAGAAAAGAAAAAAAAAACAATGAACATTGTATTACTGCAGTGTTCTATAACAGCAACACTTTTAAAGACAATTCAAATTGAAATGCAAAAAAAAAATCATTGAATGCTTGGGGCTGGGTTGTATTATTTTACCAGGAACCGAGCAGATAATTTTCTCAAGTATAGGAATATATTTTAACAATCTATGTGTAATATTGTACATTGAAGAAAACCATAGCTTACTGTGAGTGCTTCATCTTAATCAAGGATCATTTCTTGCATCTCATAAAATTGTATCATTAATATAGAGGTTGGTAGAGGATTTATTTTATGATCTGTGAAAGGCCTTGTTTTTCTTTCCATGAATTGTGAAATGGCTATTTCTTTTCTTGTGAAATGTACATGATTCGGTTACATAGCTGTGAACTGTGGATTGCCTTTTTTTTCAGGAGAATTGCAAAATGACTTTTTTTCTCACGAAATGTGACTGCACACCATGATTCTTTCTTCCTTCCAAAAAAAACATCCAGTAAATGTTTAAAAACAGGACTATGTGCGGGAAATTGTGTGACCAGTGCATGACCGTGACTGATCGCCATTTTGGGCCCCACGTCACTCTACACCAATAGGTGATTTAACACCTTTTATTTTGTTTCATGAAATGGCAGACTTATTTTGCGTGAAACGTGAAATGGTCATTTTATTTTTTTGTGAAACATGATCTATTGTAGACCCCCCTTTACGACCCTCAACAGTCCAAGAGGTACTGTACATGTACAAGCTGAAGGTATACATGTAACAAAACTGAGTATGGAGTTAGTACTAACAAGGGAAATTCTTAAATGAATTTGCAGGTGAAGTCCTAAAGACACCTCAAGAGTTATGACACTGGAAAATACTGGACTTATAATATTAATGTCCACCCTAATTCAATTGAATTTGATTGACATCCATGATTTATTTTTTACCACGTTTATATTTGACTAAGTTGCCAAAATCGAAATTTGGATGAGACCTCGGTTGAGACAGAATTAAATTTTGTTTTCAGTGACTTTTGGTGAAAAATTTTAACAAGTTTTGACCAGGCTGGACAAGTGCCAAATTAAAGAGCACGTGAAATACTTGGGAGCCTGAGGTGTGAAATAATTATCTAAAACGTAGCTGATAAAAATATATTTTTTCGTAGTCAAGAAAAAACAAAACAGCATAATTGTCACAGATATAAAAGAGATATTGTTCTTCATTTTTATGTTGCAACAGCAATGTTTGCTACAGATCATGTTTGTAACAATTTGATAGCAAAATTATACAAGACCAGCTCTGGGTTTGCAGTTTATAATTAATTGACTGAACCTCTGTGTTCCAAAGTGCAAACAAAGTGCTATGATCTCTGGATGAATCTGGGAATACGTAACACTTCGTGATTCAACTTCGAACTTTACTCACAATAACAACAACCCAAGCGCAGGGGGGAGAAAGATACTCTACAGGTACACGTATGTACATGTACGTGTTCTAAACTCGTCAACAACAACTAAATACAGCTTTAGAGTAACATATAAGGTAGTGAAAAAGTTCAGGTTTACAAGAAGCACGATGTATTGAGCACTGTAATTATAAATAATGAAGGAAAACCCCAAAGATATTACCCACACGAAAGACAGTCGTGTCGAAACAAATCGCTACAAATTTAAAGTTTTCAGACTTGTAGTCTCAAGATTATTATGATCGCCTTCTACCAAAACATTTGCGACTGAAATAGCGCACGTCAGTTTTTGCGATGTAATTAGAAGCTTTAGAAGACGGCGTTTAAAGCTAATCATCCCCATTCTGAGATTTTCTGAAGCTACGAAATCATTTACTTTTTTCCTGAAAATCGCCCGGAAACTTGGTGCGAGACTGTCTAAGCTCATTTCTACACGAACTTTCTGTGAAATTCGGTCGTCCACGGAAGACGTTCTTGTCAAAGGATATAGCAACCACGACGGAAAGAATATTACTTTTGCTTTGACACGAGCAAAATAAGAACAAGGAAAAAAATCAGAGGGCTTTATATGTAAAAACAAACGAAGGTCGAAGAAACTAATTTTAATAACGCTCGTAGCTTGCTGTGAAAAATAAATTGTGCCATGTACATGTAGTTTAACTTTAAATAAGTGAAACAACGAGACTACTTCAGCTGAAAGTGAAATTCGCACTGTCTGGTAATATGCACCTTAATCCATGTGCTCCTAATGAAAAGCAATTTTTATAGTAATGGCTGCGAAAACGCCATTTTCCAGCATATTCTTTGGAAATTTAATCGTGCTATCTGTAGTGTCCTACTAGATAAACAAATGCCAAACGCGTAAAAAGGTCGAGGCAAATTTTGGCCGCTGAAAATCTGACAATCCGCCTTTCCAAACTCGATTTAATATCTAAAGCTGCGTTTTAATTAAGGTGAACTTACTTTTCTATCCTTGTTGTTCGTCTGTTGAAGAGTCACTGGGTTCACGACTATCTGCTGTACGGGCATCGTTTTCGGGTCTCGGAACACCAACATTGAACGTTCAGTTCAACCTTCCCTTCACCCAAGACACCATAAATTTCTTCGCCTGCACTCCATTGAACCTACAGCTCTTTTTTGTTGCGAAATAAAGCGTAGAACCTAGAAGGAGAAGCGTATACAGAACAGTAGAGTCTACGACGACTTAGGTGAAACAAGATGGCGGATATGTGGAACCCAAGAAAAGCTGTCAGGAGCGACTGAAATAACATTGTGACGTCGAGTAATATCTGCGACCTGATTGGTCAATTTGCTGATATGTTTAGAAATGAGATTCGGCTCAGCATTCGAGCCAACGCAAACAGGGAAAATATTTGACGAACATCCTGTCTGCAAAGCTTGAGACACGCTTTTAATATTCAAAGGCTGCCAAGCTTGACAAATCTGTCTCTGTGAGATGTTCTTGTTGCTCAGAACGCTCAAATTTTCGCAACAATCGAGATTTGTCGATGGAAAGTTCGATTCGTTTATCGTGACCGTCCGTTGAATACGCCTCGATATTGCACCTGTTCGGACCTTTTCCGTAATATTTCAAAGGTCCTGTCAATTTCAAAGCCTTTGACCGACAATTTTCAATAATTTTAATATCTCGCAGTCTCATTCATTTTTTCACCTATCGATACAAAGGAAAAATTGAAAACAAAAACAAAACAAAACTTTGCAATTCAATCGAACAGGAAAAGTTTTTACGACTTCTGAAATCGGCTCGAAATCATTAAGAGTAATAATAACAAATACGTATTCATACCTAAAATTATTATAAAATATGGATTCAATTTCACTGCGCACCATGCTTGTCAGTTTGAAAAAACATTTTAAACACGGAAATTGTATTTGGTTTTAAGTGAGAGCCAAGCATGATGCAGCATAGTATAATTAGTTGCGATATTGTACATGTAGTGCAGTGCATGTCTAAACTATTCCCTCCCGACCCCTTACAGAGTCGAAAAACAGAAGAATTTATAATATCACGGAAAACTAAATATAAGCCATTCAAATATAAGCCATTCTGAGCAATTGCTGGGCTATAAAAATTAACATTACACACAGAGATAAACAGAAATTGTTTTGCATGTCCTGCGAAAGCGAAAATGCAATTGCAGACGAACAGGAACAATATATAAATGTTTGACAAAGCCAGCACAAAACACAATGTTTTGTGGTTTAGTGGTTTAGCGTATTCACACTAAAAAAAGTTAACCGTGAATTCAATTAAGTTTTCCTCGGCCTTTGGGAAATACTTAACTCTACAAACAAAGAGAACTAAAGCCTAAACTCCGCACTGAGGGTTAAAGTAACACCCCACTTAGCGTTTGATTATGAAAATTGTGAAATTAATAAACCTCGGCAGGCGTTTCATAAAACAATTTTAAACCACGTTTGAAACAAATTTGAAACAATTTAAACCTTGCATGGTTCTTTTATATGGTCCGTGGCAAACCAAACGAGTACAAGAGAAGGAAAGGGTCGTCTTTAATTCTTTTTCTTTAATTCTAGAAAGTTAGATAACCGCTAGTGGCTATTTGGAGCCAATTACGTGTTTTTATTCCAATCTTGTAGCTCTCTTTCATCGTTTTACCGTAATAAATTGAACAGGCGCCGGAAAAATTTGATTTTCACCAGGGGTTAGCACTTGAAATTAACAATCAGCCAAGTTTTTCCCATTTACTCATACTTTCAAGACAACATGATAAAGAGATTCCTTTGGATGTCGTTTGCATACTAATTAGAAACTGAAAGGCATTCAGCCCACTTTCACGCCCACAGCTTGTCTAACGACTTTTTAAAACGCTTCTTTGCAAAACGTCAGCCATCATTTAGCTTTATTCCTTAGAGCATATTCATGGATATTGGAACCTCCTTCATAAATGTTTGCAGCATACCAAAAGTTAAACCGCAATTCATTCGTAACTGGTCGATGCAAGACACAACTCCTTTCATTCATTCGTTCCGGCGTATTCATGTATCAAGCCCCGCGTGTTTCCCACGTGAGGACGAGAAAATAATGAATTAATAATGTTAAGCAGACTTCTGACAAGAACAAGAAAGCTATCAACTGGAGAATATGACATTCAAAGAAATTTAAGGCAATCATTACGGACAATTCATGAATGAGAACCAATCAGAATGCGGCATTCGTATGAGGACGGAAATAACTAGGGGAAATATTTGAATATTTGCTCGGTCAATAAACTTGCAATGGTGAAAATATTAAAGTCGCCAATTATTTCTCTGATTACCCACTATTCTCCCAAAAATATCCATCTTTATGGAACATTCACAATCAATTTCTAAATATTTTTTTCCAATTTTAGCCGGACTTCAGAGTATTTTCGGAAAATGTCCAAAGATTTTCCACCATTTTCCTTGCTGTAGCTTTTTTATTATTTTTTGTACAAAATAACAGATAGTATGTTAAACAAATGAACATCAATGTGCCACTTTCTATGTTAAGAGGTAGTTTTAGTCCAATCAGGGCCAGCGTTTTATGTTGATTTTTTCATTACAATAAATTATTAGTTGCTTTATGACGTGAGTAAGAACGCTGTTTATTTGGTTAGAAGTGTTTGATTCAAACGAATACCTCGTCTATATTACTCTTTCCCGGGTAACTTAAAAATCTATGTTAAAAATTGTTAAAATATCTCACACTGCTGCTTTATGTAATGTTCTTGCCATTTTATGTTCCTTTGTTAGGGCCTTATTATAAAATCACTCCTCGTATTTAACTGAATGTGACAAGTTCCCCTCGAAACATGGACAAATAAAAAACAAAATTTTGACGCATGAAGTTAAAAACACCCCTCTGTAACAGACCTGGTGACACCTGATTTTCCACCAGGTTTTCAACACAAAATCGACCAGGGCAGTCAAAAATCCACCAGGTTGATTACTTTTTTTCACCAGGGAGGGCGATGATATATTAAATCTAACTAATTATTGATGCAAACTCTGTGAGCCAGTATGCAATAAACTTAGCGGAGTTATCGTGCACAATTTTCCGCACCGATGTCGTCTAAGGGCTGTAGATGACACCGTCGTTTTTTTTTTCGCATTGTACGCCGGCAAACAACTGAAGTAACATACTCTTTGTATCCTGCTCTTACACGGAGAAAAGTGGCGAAGGAGAAACGGCAAACGGGCCGTTTTGAGATCCCCGTGAGTTCTTTGTATCGAACAGTGAATTTCCGCCACTAGATCCGCAATGAGTCAAATTTAGCAAATAATTGTCGCAATGAGCCAACGAGTCGCCCTACTATTGACATGGTTAGTTCACCCTTGGACTAGACTTGCCTACAAGTCGAGCTCAGCAAGCGCAAAGAGAGAAGAGCACGCAGAGCGCGGAAACGAGAAACGAGAAGCGAACGACTTTTAAAAAGTCTACCCTTGGGCTTGAAGCAGTCGCCGGGGTTATATTCCTAAAATCCTCTGAAATTCTCACATGCACGTTTTTGTCCATCAGGGTATCAAACAAGGCACGCAATGCTCGCAGAAGCGATGACGAACAGAAGAACAAATTCCGCCAATAACCTTATGATATAAGGTTAGGTGATGGACTGACATCATCGCCTGAAAATAATTACACTTCCTTTTGATGCATGTTACTTTTTCAGTTCTTAGCAGGCCTGCAGGCAGGATTTGAAACGACGGTTCTGAAAGATGCAAACGACGAAACGACGGATCTGAAAGATGCAATCGTGTGAACGCCGAAGATGTAAGCTACTATGGGAGCTCTTCCGCTCACTTCCCTCGCGTGATCCTTCTCGAGAGCCTATTCACAGGCTAGCTACTCGGGTTCCAGGAGACATGCCTCCCCGTGAAATTTTGAAAAAAATAGACAGGCTGAAATCACATTTCGTGCGTTTTAAAGGGAGTTTCATATGCAAATAGGCACCTAAACGTAAACTTAAAAAACCACGATTATTTCTAGACCTTTTCAGTTAAAATCAAAGCGTCTTATTTTTGGAAGGGAAACTGGACGCGCTTCACCAGGCAATCAACCTTACACTCGACGAATTACACCTGCCAAAACATACATTAACGACTAAAAATTCCTAAACTGCGCGTCGAAGGACTTTTAGGCCTAGTTCAGACATCGTGCTCCTGCCGTGCCGAACTAAATTCAAGGAATTAAGTTCGACAAAAGCACGGCAGAAGCACGGCGTCTGAATCAAACTTTTGAATTGAGTTCGGCAAAGCAATTTAGTTCGACACGGCATGTCGTGCCGCACGACTCTGGCACGGCAGCGGTTCAAACGTCGTGCTTTTGCCGCACCAAACCAAATTCATAAATTATATTAATGTATTTTGGCGGGATTACGTTCCCGCGAGGAGTTACGAGGAGACCCGAGAATAATTCTCCATTACGGAGTATGCGCACAACCTCGTTCCCAGGGTCTTCTCCGTTTTAACCGCCATTTTGAAAACGGAGAAGACCCTGGTGACGATGTTTTAACATCGTCACCAGTTGCATACTTAAAAGTATGCAAATTGAATTTTATTCTTGCCAGACGGCAAAAACCATGGCGGCCAGCCAAAGGAATACAATGAATATTTTTCTGCTAAAAAGCACGTCGAGGATGTTTCATTCAACAAAGTAGAAGACACTAATGACAGGGAGCAGGGCGAAGAAGAAGCCAGCGGGTCTGAATCCGAAATAAGCAAGGTTTCGAAAACTAGTCGGGCAAACAAACAAACATTCGTCGTACTCGCTAAAGGAATTTTTTTTTTCTGTTGCTTTTCTTTGAGTTTTTGCTGCAATTTGGAAAACGGCGCCATTTTTGTTGGATCACCGCTGACTAAATGTTACGTAGATTCAGTACTCCTGAATTTGGCACGACTCTGGCACGACGTCTGAATCAGAGTCGTGCTTTTGCCGTGCTACAGTCGAACCTAATTACAATTTAGTTCGGCACGGCAGGAGCACGATGTCTGAACTAGGCCTTAGAAAGTCTAGGTAAGCGTTAATTCAGCCAGATATTCGATAGTTTTTCAAAGAAATTGGGAGATTTTTTCGTGGGATTATAATATTTTCTCGACTCCCTAGTTTGAACGTATATCTAGCCCTGCTAATCTGAATACAAGTTAAATTACTTTTCCAGAAGGTAAATGGCATAAATATTTATTATCAAAAGAGCTAGCATCAAGAGACAGAATCAGCGCCTCTCCACTCGCGAGTGCACCAAGATATATTCGCGCGTTCCCCAAGGTGAGCCTGCTCGCAGGCTAAAGACAGGTCCAGAGGCTGCCTAGCACGGGCGCACCTAAATTTAAACTGTGGCATCCGTTTACTTTTTAAGTTGAAAAATGTTCAATATGACGGCCCTTATTCGTTGATCCATTTTTAGAAGGTCAAAGCATAAAAAATCTAGTCCTTCGTCTTGTTTATTATGGCGCGCCGGGACGAAGGTCGACCTCTCGCGACTTCGTCACTCGATCTCGCGACTTCGTCGCTCGCACAAAAAAGCGGCCTAAAAGGCTCGCTTCGCTCGCTTATTCACTGTGAAAACTCGTAAGGTCGACTTGTGGCAAGTCTACCTCTCAAACTGCTCGAGGCTGCTTAATCGAAGGGAAAAAGCCGCTTAATACTCACCAAGAATTATGTGGGTCAGGCTGATTATGCTCTGCGTAGTTATTCGATAAAACGCTGTAAAAAGCCGGGTCAAAAATACTTCCACACATTTATCTTGGGCCGCGCGCGCTGTTCAAATCGCTCAGCTCTGAATCATTCACAAGCTCGTAATACATACAGTAAAAGAAACATATCTGTTTTGTCTCTTCAGTGACGTGCATGTCAGCAGAACAAGCGACGAAAAACAATAGTAAAAGTTAACAATTACTTTTTGCTATATTTACATCGAGTTATAGTCAATTATTAAATTATCTTTTTGCTGCGCGTCGTTTTTTTTTGTTTGTTTATTTAAGCCAGCAGAAAGATTTTGGTTGATTTTTTCCTGACCAGGTAAACAAAATTCTTCACCGGGGAGAAAAAAATCGACCAGGGATTTTTCAGATAATCACCAGGTACCAGGGAGGTCAAATTTCCACCAGGGAGGGCTAAATAACCCACCAGGTCGGGTTCCACCAGGTCTGTTACAGAGGGGTGTTTAAAATTTTATTAGCTCAGCTGTAAAAGCGATTTCTTGTAATCATCGAAAGATGATAAAAAACTTATAATTTACACACAACCACTCAAAGCTTTTAAAAAGCTTGTAACATTAACTGGATTCGTTGACTATTTTGAGGCCTGTTTTTAGCTGTTCAAAAGTTCCTTCCATCTTCAATGATTTGTTGGTAAATCGCTGGACACAATGAAGTGTCATGGACAAATGAAAATCATTTACACTGGGATGTGTATCATCATGGTGTTAAAATTTGTCAGTCCAACTCCACTTTTTATCTCAAGGACGGAGCAGATGGAAAGCAGTAGCATTGATTGTAAGAATACCGATTATTAACTTAGATCTGGGCTAGGCTAAGTGGCAGAGGGCAGGAAAGGGGGACAGGGGGGAGGGGGTTTTGGTAACAAGATCCTTTGTTTTTGTGCCCTCCACGAAGGATACATCTACGCCTGCCCACTTTTGATCTTGCTAGGCTAGAGATGTATGAATTTGGGGGAGTAAGAATTTGGTGCGTAGTTGTATTCTGTAAGCACTATAATCGATCCTCACAGAGCATTATGTAGCCTTTAAAGAAACCGGAGCGGGGGGGGGGGGGGGGCGTGGGGGTTTAAAATAAAGTCAAGCCAGGTTCAAAGTTTAATTAGTCACTCGAATATAAGGTGAGGGGAGGGGGAAGGTAGACTTTTTATTTCAAATGTAATGTAGCTTTCATAAGCTGGTACTTAAACCGACGTACAAAAAAGCACACTTAAAGTGTCTATCCAGCCTACAGGTTTTCTGTGGTTTTCGTATCTCTTTAATGCATAAACAAGTATCCTAAAAGAAATTTTTGGATTCCGCCACTTTTTCGCTGCAAAATCGAGCTTTAAAGTTCCCGCTTCGGCCACGCCCAAAGAAGTTGACCGCGTGATCGAGGATTGGTGATGAGTGACGTCATATCAGGAACCGCTCGAAGCGTTTGCATTTGTTTATTTGCTTGACAGCCACAACATAAGGTTTGTTTTTCCCAAGAATTCTTCGAGTTTGGATGGAATACTCACAAGACAGCGATTTCTTATCTGAAGAAGACGTGACTAGCAGTTCATCTGATTCGAACGAAGAGATCGAGTCCGAAGAACTCGAATCGTTCGCTTGCACTGCAGTAGAAGATAAGAGTAACAAAGAAGAACGCGCTTACTCTCAAGAACCTCTAGCGGACGATGCATGGATAGAAGAATATAATCGAGAGAAGCAACTTATTGAAGAGAGGGAACGAAAATTACAAAACCAGCTTAACAGAGTCGTGGAATTAGACACATACCGGTATATAGATACTTTTTCCTAACACTCACTCCGCGCGTTAAATTTGCATTTTGTACGCAAATTCACTCCAGAAAGCGTCGCGAAACCTACAATGACGGACGGAAATCGATCTGCATTCTCAGGCTGTATACCTTTTAATTTTCATTACAGATGTGAAACGAAAATGGAAACAATATAACGAATAGACTGTAAGCACTCTTATTCCCGAAAATTGCCCTTGACACTCACACAACGCATTGACTTGAAAGTGGTATGCTTGTTAGTTTTGAATCGCGTCGCGTCGGTAGATTTGCGTATGTTGCAAATAAATGTGCCCTTAGTTGATACGCAAAAGATTAATATTAATAAACATGTTTATTACTTTTATTAGTCCTTCTTATAACAGCTTATAAAAATACGAGCTACTTTAGTCCTTCTTGTTACAGCCTAATAAAAAAAAACAAGCGACTTTTCACGCGTTTAGGAATGCCGACAACACGCGCTTATGATAAGTGCGACTGATTGTCTCAAAAACGATTAACAGACAGTCATAACCTATCGATTTTTTTTAACTTTTATAACTTAGAAAAACTTTTCTTTTCATCGTGACAATGCTTACTTTAGGCTGTGAAAGCTTTGATAGACTTTTCAAAGCACGTTGAAGAACTGTCTGGACACTATTCCAAAACTCAAAAATTTACTGTGCACAAATTCGCACGCGTACTACGTATACCCTAGGGAAATGTCACGTGGCAGTAGTACGGATGTAACAATTAGAAATCATTCCGACTAGATGCACTCTCTCTCTACTGAGAGCATGCACTGAATGGATTTCCCTGCTAAAAGATACACCGTAATACATCTCACCATAGACCCTTTGCATTAATGGCGCCCAAATTTGAATAACAATACTATGTACATCCTTAGCCTCGTGTGGGTGTTTTTAGACAAAGGATTTTTTACGTGAACGTGTTATTCAAATGAAGACGCCATTTATGCAAAGGGTCTATTGACCAAGTAAATAACTCTTCAAATACATAACAGAAGGGGGAGGGGAGGGGACGGGTGGCAGGGTTTAAGAGGTCTACCCTTTTTTGTGCCCTCCATGAAGGATTGATCTTCGCCAGCCGACATCTGATCTTGTTAGGCTCGAGATTGGATCTAGTTGAGGAAAAAGCGTTTAGTACACAAATGTGTTCTGTGAGGTGTAACCTCCTTTCAGAGCACCGTAAAACCTTAAATAGAAAATAAATTGTAAACAAGAAAATTGAGAAGCTTGAGAAGCTTAAAATCGGGCGCTTTGCCTTGAAAGGCAGGGTTCAGTACAGCAGAAACCACGAAGCAGTTACTTAAGTAGCACTCAGTCCGATTGTGTTTGTGTAAGTCACAGGGCTTGCATGAGCTGTATTAGTGTGCATAATATAATATCTAGAACGTTGTCGAGATTGCATTATTACTTAATGACATGATGGTTTCAATTTATAAATGTATCTCACACAATACAAATAAACGATTGAAGTAGACGACTAGACAATGTAAAGTTTTAAGACTTAGCAAAGTGCAGTGTATTGGTAATACTGTAAGGTGCGGTTTCACCTGAAGGCCGTGTGCTTTTCGGTATTTTCCAGGCATTGCACTTTGATGGGACAGTACTACAACTGTTTACCGGGGAACTACTATTGTCAAGAAAATGATCACAACTTGTTGATGAATGATTGAACATTTGTTTCATACCATTACTGTAATAGCAATTGATGAAGGCTTTTAGTCCTGAACCAAAGTATAAGGACTGGGAAATACTGAAACCCATTATCAGCCACCTTAAACGGAAATATCTTGTTGGTGTTTCAAGGAATCCAAGGAAACTTCACTCATCCCATGTATCTATGTATTGCGGTATTTTGTAATTTTTTGAGTGATTTTTGGGGATGTTTGGCAGGTTTTAAAAGAATTAGTAAAATTTAGACAACTAAGAAATATTGAAAATTTAATGTGAATTTAACCTTGGAATTTGAAGTTAGAAATTGGCAGACGGACACCAAACAGTCCCGTGACATCCTGGAGTGTTTTTGCATGGGGGTCAACTGTGTGATGATGTTTCCATTTTTTTCTTCAATCCCCACTGATAAAGAACTGATGTTGGTGTTATGTTGGTGTTATCACATGTCAAGCCTTTAACAAGGTATGAAAGAACACAAGAATTTAAATTATTCTGGTGCGCGCTCAATTTTTGCGTAACTCAAATTTTTGTTACTCAAATTCCTGATGGATTCTGTCTTAAACTGTTACGAGCTTAGTATTTCCAAATTATTGCATGTCAATGTAAGGCAAGACAAGACATGCCTTGGTTCTTATGTAATTCTCTTAAAAACACATAAGATATTGACTATAATTTTGTCTGTGCGATGGCAATTCACAGTGGGGTGGTCTTGATGTGTCTTTAACTTGTAGACTGGACTGGACTAGTAAAACGCGGACTAGTAAAACGCGGACTTGTAAAACGCCTCTAGACACTTCGAGTTCCTTGGCCACAATCATCTTACGGCTCTCTTCAATACATAATGTCTCAAAAAAACAGTAACCTCAGAAAGAAGTCAGAAGCAAATAAGGTCGAAAGACCGAATTTTAACATATATATAACGGCAAATGTTCTAATGTCACGAACGTAGGAGTCGTGTAGGCCCGTCACCTTTATTTACCACATACTGCCCCCAAATTAAAACAGTACCCTCAGAAAGAAGTCAGAAGCAAATAAGGTCGAAAGACCGAATTTAAACATTTAACGGCAAATATTCTAATGTCACGAACGTAGGAGTCGTGTAGGCCCGTCACCTTTATTTACGATTGACTGTTGATTTCTGGACGGGCCCCGTTCTACCTCGTGCGAGCAATACAAACGACTGCACTCAACAGACGTCAAGAAGTGGAAAGAAAGAAACATATGCACACAACTCATAGCATCAATCCCGTTGTTTTAGTAGGGGTTTGCAGAACGAACATGTGCTATACTGCAAAAACATCTCCACGCTAAAACAGACCATAGAGTGCTCAAAAAAGCTAGAAATATGCCGTCGAAGAAACACACAAGAGCTTCAAACACAAATTGTTTCGCTCGCTAAACCGTTTAGTTTTATCCGATTTACAAGCGCTTGTTTTACAAGTCCGCGTTCTACAAGTCCGTGCTTAACAAGCCCTCGTTTTACAAGTCCGCGTTTTACAAGTCCGCGTTTTACTAGTCCTCGTTTTACAAGTCCGCGTTTTACTAGTCCGCGTTTTACTAGTCCTCCTTTTACAAGTCCGCGTTTTACCTGAGTCCGCGTTTTACTAGTCCGCGTTTTACAAGTCCGCGTTTTACTAGTCCGCGTTATACTAGTCCGCGTTTTACAAGTCCGCGTTTTACTAGTCCGCGTTTTACTAGTCCGCGTTTTACTAGTCCAGTCCAGTCCTCGAAATACAGTATGCCAAAACTCCCCGCCCTCTAAAGATAAGTCCTTGACGGTTCTTGTCGTTTTTCGGTGCCTATTCATCTTCGGCATCTTTCTCATTCACCTCTCGTTCTGTCCTGTGTCTGTCATCACACGAAAGAAAAGCTGATTCTCAAAAAATCTGCCACAAAAGGAAATTGACAAAAACAATATGAAAACCATATATCGAAAGTTTCTTATTCTAAAATTTTATCATACGTCTTAATTCAGAGCTACAAAGAAGTTCCTCCTTTTGAGTTATTGATACTGTTCTTACAGTACCTCTTTCCACTAGCGAAATTTTACAAAATTCCTTCGCGGCGAAAAGGTAGCGCGAATCCAGAACAGACTCCAATCGAGAGTGGGTTAATTCTAGATTACTATTAATTAATTATTACAACATTCATTTTTAAAATAGTTTCCCAAGCCGACTAAGCTAACTAAACGTCGAGTGTATCTTTCAGTAAACAAAACATGCCGTTATGACGCCGGAAATCCAGCTCACGCATACTATACCCCGTGACTCACGCAAACCTCCGACTTACGTGCTACTACAGTCATTCCTTTCTAAACATTTTTTTTTACCACCACCGTACCTTTCTACCCAAAAAACTCATGAAACCGCCCGGTTTTAACCTGTTTTAACCTTTCAAAAATTAGAGCGTTCGAAACTAAATAAGATCCGTAATCACAAACAACATACAGCCGTTTACCAGCACTCTTTAAAACTCCTGAAACCCTTCAAAATCAGGCAAAATAAATCTTTGAAATAACCTTTTTATTCAGTTCTATAAAATGCCTTTCATACACTACTGTCAAACAAAAATTTCAATTTCCTCAAAGTTTCAAGACAAAAGAATAACAAATATTTCGTGCACAATGTAATTTGATTAAGCCAACATTATCACGTCTAAAAATACTTCAAGCAATTCAGTGAAAACCCGTTTTTTTTTCGTATCAACGAAAACCACTTTCGAATAATCAATACATGAAAATAACAATAAGATCAAAAGGAAGAAAGGAACCTTTCTAATTATTTGAAGACTTTCAAAGCCGTGATATTATGCATCCAATCCGCGTTAAAATTTAATTACAACAAAATCCAAGTTCTCATTTTGAATTCCATTTTTTTCAGTTGATACCTTTATCCAACTTGTGAAAAATTCCATTCAAGTTCCTATTAATACTGTACATTCCCAATGTTTTGCTCAGGTCTTCAGAAGCGTCTTACTAACCAAATCTAAAATAATTCCAAAACATGCTGTACAAACATTCTACTCTTTGTGACAAACGACTTGACGACCAATTGTTCAGAAATGAAAATCGACACAGTTCTTGCTAAATAAAAAAAAAGTTTTACGGCGGAGTCAGGCTCAAAAAATATACCGCAAGATCACACCCCCATTCATAGTCAGAAACCAGCAAACCATCTAGTTTGCTAAAAAAAAACACTGCGTGACATCAATGACGTTACCTTTTTCATTTACAAAAATAACTTTAACTTGTCAAAGTAAGTGCAATTTCACAATGGTGAATATCAGTACAGTATGGGGCCGGGTCCAGTTCTCGGCCACTTTGTGTTTAACGCGTTTTTTCACACTCCAGTTGAATCAAAAGAAAAAGGTATTTCCTTCAAACGATAGACTGATTCATGTGCTTTAAGTATCTTGAGTTTGATCGTTCAATTCGATATAGAAAGCTCACACGTCGAGTTTACGCGGAGGTAGTTGTTTGTTTACGGCTCCAAATTCATGGATGTAGTTAAATTCGTATTTTATCCAAAAGCCCCCACCATACGAGCTAATTTTTGGCATGTGAAACGTAGAATAATTCAGCTTTCTGCTTTAGTTAACTTTTCGTTGAACCGTTGTATTTTTTGGTCTTAATTTACTTCGAAATTTTTTCTTGCGACGTTTGCGTATTTGCCAGTTCTCGGCCACCCTGCTCGCTATCACAGCTTAGCGCTTGGTTTTTAATATAATTTCATCTGCTGCTGCCAGAATGAAAGAAATAAATGTTTTAAAAATAAAGTTCAATCTTATCTCTAAGTTTTGAGCTGACTCTTGTCTTGTCTACTATTTCTACAACACCTAAATCTTTCAAAACCTTTTCACTGCAAAATAAACCATCTATAAAATGCACGGGTCACACAATGCGGTTTTGCCAGAACCTGCACATAGGCAACTAGGCGCGTTAAAATCCTTCTTTTCTAAAGTAAAACAAAGCATCATAAAAATAATTTGGGATCGATATAGTATAAATAGGTTTACAGAGTGATTTTATTACTGTGAAAATTAATTGAGCATTTTTTTACAGATAATTACGCACAAGCTTTTTAGTGGCCGAGAACTGGGCCAAGGTGGCCGAGAACTGGGCCCACAAATGGAGCTTTTATTTTTATTATTGCTCGGGAAAATTAATTTTTGACCGGTCGATAGCTTTACACCAAAAAGCTGAATAATGTAGCTAGCTCTGGGAGAAATTTCAAGTTCCTGCGGTTCTTCTGAGGTAAGAAATACAAGTTTATGTCAAAAGTGGCCGAGAACTGGGCCAAGGTGGCCGAGAACTGGGCCCACAAATGGAGCTTTTATTTTTATTATTGCTCGGGCAAATTAATTTTTGACCGGTCGATAGCTTTACACCAAAAAGCTGAATAATGTAGCTAGCTCTGGGAGAAATTTCAAGTTCCTGCGGTTCTTCTGAGGTAAGAAATACAAGTTTACGTCAAAAGTGGCCGAGAACTGGGCCCCATACTGTACTTTGCCCCGTAAGCTTTTTTCTCTGTCCTTCCGCCGAAGCAAAAAAACACAACCTGATTACACATTAACCCAAAAGTCGACCAAGTGTGCCTGCAACGATTTCCTGTCAAAACTAAAATGAAAACCATTGCGGTATGCGTCACCCGTAGCGGTTTTGTAGCAACCCCAAGCTATCCCCGTCTTTTTGGCCGCGCCAGGAGACTACGCTCTAGGACGACCAAAGGGTAAACTATAAATCGGCCACGCCCGATTAATAATAATGCAAGTGTACACACAGCATTTCTCTTAAACTCCATGCACCATCAAAGGGGTTGTTCCTTCAATTTTTCTTGTTCTCAAAATATTGAATTTCGAACTATTGATATATTCAGCTTAGATTGGAATGTCGGAAACGTATCCTGATACTTCTGAATGTAAAGATACCCTCAACTTGTCGGCAAATGAGGCCCATCCCCATCGGAGTTACAAGCCGCACAAAACCCCTTACGAAGTTGTGTAAGCCCAGGATTATAATCGAGATTCAACAGCATTCATGAGTGAGAAGCAAAATGTCCCTATATATTCCCTGGGGTGCCACCATACCTGCAAACACACTGTCGCGGTATTTGCAATTGGCAAAATAAAATCTTATTTAGTCCAGAAAAAGCTTAAAGGCAACATACCATGTTACCTCGAGTAACTTATCTCAGTAATGTTTACTCTTAATTAAATAACCCAGCTTCTTCTGCATTCTTTTTAAACAACGAGGATATTCTCAATTTACACATCCTTCAGGAAGACAAGTTTTCTTGGGCGGGGTGGTTGATTACTGATACTGCCACAGTCAAAGTGGTGTTTCTTGCAAGGTGCGGACCTTGGTCGGGGAATTCATGGTATTTTTTTTTCTAATCATAGACGCAATTTCTCTAGGTGCAGTGCGAGCATGCAGTGACACCACAAAGCAGTGTTTCTAATTGAAATCGACAAAATGTGACTTTTGTCAATCGAATTCGAAGGACCTCTTTGTGCTAAATACGTTGCTCCGGCGCTCCCGCCACGGACTTTTGAGGAATAGTTCATGGGCTGGATGATTTAAACATGACCGTAGGAATAGCGGAGGCGGCGTGGGCCCGTCTATCCCCATTTATTTACTTTACAACTGTGGAAAATAATTGTGGTTTCCACAAATTCATATCTGGACTCCGAGCAACGCACTTGACCAATTTATCCGCCGTTTTAAGACCCACGGCCGAGCTGTTGTTTTATCAATGGTGTTAATTGTGGCCACCGATATCAGTAGCCCTCACTTACGGAAATTTTGTTTCATTTGTTTTTCAAATTGACAATCTAAATAATTAAAACGACGGCATTTTAGGCAGTAGCTGTGATTTTAGAATTTTGGTGACGTCACATGCAAAGGCCATCAGTGATTTGCACAGGTGCGCTTTTCGAGCGCTTTCGCCATTCCCATCATGTGACAAGCTGTCGATGGGTGTCATCTTGGTCAGTGGAGTTGCTATGCAATGTTTATTGACAATCAAGTTTAAAAACCGCTGACCCGGAATTCAAATTTTTTCCTGGGGATCATGCAAGGTTACAATTGCTCTCGGAAACGTATTTTTAAAGTATTATATAGTTTTTTGTATTTTTTTTACAAATTTTAAAATACAGCGGAATCATTGCAAAATCGTTTTTTTTTTATAAATTTATTGTCTTGGATAATTTGAATGATGGTTAGTCAAAAAAAGGAAAATCAGCCGCAAGTTTATGGGCGAGTGAATTTTCCTAGACGAAGCATTGGTGAATTTTTAATCTTATCATTTATACATTTTTTATGACGTACGTGTAAACTGGTCAAATACATCGATTTAAAATCAGACAGCTAAACTGATTGTTTGATTGATTGATTGACCGATTGACTGATCATTGATTGATTGATTGATTGATTGATTGATTGATCGGCCATTCTTCAGTTAATTAAAAAGTTTTCAGCCAATCGGAGGGCATGTCGTATCGTGGTGCCTTATGAAGTAATGGCCTGCCTTTTATGGCAGTCTTTGATTGACATTAGCACCAACTGAAAAAGTTCGAACTTTTGATCGGTTGGAAATGAACTTATTCCTTTCTGGGTGATGGATGCAAGGAATTTAATTCCAGTTTTTTTCATACTGTTGCTATAACAATTTTCACACCGTTTCATATCCGTTTGTCACATCACATTATAAACCTTTTGCAATAAATAAACACCTCGCAACTTGATCGACAGTTTGGACAAATGAACAAAAGAATAAACACGACGTTTTGAACCATCAAGAAAAGGTATGTTAACTCAGCTGTATAAACGATTTCTGAAGCCATCAAAAGATCATACAAAATCACCACAGACAGTGTAGAAGCTTGGGCTGCCTTGTTGTTATATTGGATCGGGTTACCATCAAAATTGCCCTCAATCTTGAATAATTTGTTGGGAAATCGCTGATTACCATGACGTTGCACAGAATGCAGGTTATTTGTATTGGAATATGTTTCATCCCGTTACTAAAATTCATCACACCGAGTCCAGTTTCATCATGGCCGAGGCAGATGGACAGCGATGAGAAGGCTGTAATCAACGGAGAAAAACCGAAACCCTCAATTCCTCCTTGGGCTAAGGCTAAAGGACGGGGTAAATTTAAATATTGCTTTTTCATGATTATGCTCGACTTAACAGTCAAAACACATTAGTTTTGCCTTTGATATTATCATTGAGGTAAATAATCGTAAAAATAATATACATTTATAGGCACTACATGGAGCACTTGAAATAATTTTAAACTTAAGAAGCTGAAATGACTATCTTTACACGACAGGACAGCGAGACATTGAGGAAGCAACTAATTTTATTTCAGTGCACAGAAAGCGCTCTTCCGTTTTTCTATATTCGAATTGTGAATGGTTTGGTAAGCCAGCGACTGAAATAGATTGTTAGGTAACTGATTGAGGTACAGACGTAAAACTGTTGGGACAGCTCGATAAAATACTGCTAGGGCAATCTGAATTGGACTAGTTTTCATTTGAGGAGTAGAAGAGATACTCTTATTTCCTGCGGGGGGTGGGGGGGGGGATTCTATAGAGGACTATACAGGTAGGCTCCGCACGAAAGGGCTACCTTTTTCAGACTGTTGGTATATATAAAGGTAGGGATTTCAAGATTTGGCGTGTACAAAAAAGAGGATAAACTGTCATTTAGGTATTTAAGGGACCTTTTGCACTATCGCTTCTTTAAGTACGTGGAAGGGGTACCATTTTACTGTTAAAGGTATTCTGATGGGTTACTTTTCTGTCGAAAATGGTATATGAACGAGTAAAAGCTTAGACATCGGTGAAGAGCCTCCCCGTATAAACATTTTTCGAGTACCGCCCCCCCCCCCCTCTCCTGCACTTATTAAATAAGCCTGATTTTAATTTGATCGCCAGCGATCGCTCAGTTGCGAGAAACATCGAAAAAACGATCTCAGAGTGGAAATTATTTAATTTACGCATAGTTTAGTCAGTTCGTGGATGTCTTGTGTCCTAGACCGAACTAAAATTTATTCGGATAAGTGTTGGTTTCTGTGGAAGTAGGGAGAAAACCTCTCCTTGCAATGTAAGAATGGTCAACAGACTCAACCAGATCTTGGGTTGGTGTCCTTACAACCGGAGATAGCTGGAGAATTCGATGAAAAGCCATATGTGATGAGAAAAGTTTGAGAAACAACAACAAATAAAAGTGCAATATGTCGTCGAAACGACCCCCCAACCATTACAAGAAACTAAAGCTGGGCAAAGCTAACGACCAAGACTAAAGTTTGAACCAAGTATACAGAGTGACTACAGCGAGAGGCGCACCCTTCACTCTCGTGATAGCCCACTGAGAATGGGACTGAATTCTTGTCTTTCCGTTAAAACAGTAACAACGAAAAGACCAGGTTGGAATTCATTCGTGGTTTCAAATGGTCCTCCTGAGAAAAAAATCATCAAACTTGTTGACACAACCATAAATATTCAAAGTCTTGTTGTCGTTGCGCGAATCGACAAGACAAGACATCAAATATACGACTCAATAGTGAATTCTGGCAGCCCTTTTGACGATCAATACGATGTTCAATTTTTTTGGCAAATGCAAACCTAACTCATAAACTTGTTAAGGCAAATTAGTTATACAATTTATAACATCATTGGGAGCCTTTGTGAAAAACACATGTTTAATACAGACATACATGGAGTCTGAAAACTGTCGTGAAATTTGAACAGCTTCAGTAAACTCAACCAAATCTGTCAAAACCTCAGCCGAAAATAAAGTTGATTTTAATTTCAGTCTAATACAATGGAAAGTTCATGAGGCAGTCGTCACCCCATAAGTAAGTTTAGTGGCTGGCAGCGAACGTTTAATCGCAAAGAATATGTTGACCTATGTTAGTTCTAATTCAAGTCACACAACAAGTCGATTTGTCAGAGTTACCATAACTTTAAAGTCTGTGGGTGAAACACCAGTGTGTGACCATCCAAATAAAAAAATACCTGTTGAATAGCACTTTCATGTGGTGCTGTTAGTTATTATACCTAATCGTACCTTTTTGGTACGCTTCGGCGGCATATCAGGCGAGTTTGGTCGAGCCATGGTTCGTATTTTGGCGAGACGCAGTCGAGCCAAAATACCCATGGCGAGACCAAACGAGCCTGATATGCCGCCGAAGCGTACCAAAAAGGTACTATTAGGTATTTACCGTACCCAAATTCAGCCAAAAATCCGGTGATATTATTCGCTCTTTCGAAGCCATGCTTGCCAGACACGTAGTGCAAAATGTGTTGACCTGCTTGTATTGATACTTTTTTGGTGTTCAACACTTTTATCAAGTCCTCTTCTCACATTTTTTTACTCGTTTGTTTGGAGTTTCATTCCCTAAATTTTCAAAATCCAAATTGAGCGAAAAATTTGGAAACTCCGACTCCATTGTTTCAGTGTGAATGTTTCAGTACTCGTCGGCAAACATCGCGCAATTTGGCGTCGCGCTCAAGTTTAGTTTTGGCGGGAAAGTTTTTCTCATTTTACGACCGGTAAGCACCAGCTAATTTAAAATACTCGTTTCTGTTTTATTGGGTAAACCTCTTTTCAATTCATAGTACGGAAACACTACTTTAATTCAAAGTGACCGTGATATGGTGGCATATCAGGTCAGTGACTTGATATCGTAGGATATCAGGACAGTAGATCGCGCTTCTGATTGGCTACTTGCGAATTTGGGTACGGTAATACTGTAAAAGATGGTTCTGACTTTAAGGTCTGTGATCAAATCCTAGTTCCTACCATACTAAGCAGTCATGACTACAAGTGGTACCGTAGCCTGCGTGGCATGCTCTCGGGGAGGGGGGAGGGGTGGGGGTTGCCACGTAGGCTAGTGGGGATACATTTCTCCGAATCAGTGAGCGTGGGCGTTTCCTTCTTGGAAGTGAAACAGTTTAACAGTTTTTTTTATAAAACTGAAACAGTCTAAACAATTTCCAAACCTTGCCCAGGGGTGATTTTTCTATCTAACAGTCAATCCTTTTACTTTTAAAAAGTTAACTCTTGTATTGACGTTTCTGTGCAACTGTTGTTTCATAGATAAGTTCGAG